>NC_069502.1:54034981-54229981 GCF_027579735.1 Bombina bombina | reverse complement strand
AGCGAAAAAAAGTACAACAATATATAAAATGCAGACTGACATAAACTATCTGTTTACATCCCCTGGCAATGATGAGAGTACAATGCTTAATTGACTTATAAAGAAGTATTAATAGCACAGATAGTTATAATAACTGATAATGGCACAATATGTCATTATGTTAAGTACAATAGATAATTTCACATATTGTAGTAAACTGTGTACACTATAGATCACATAAGAATGTGCTGAGGTGTACAGCTGTCTAAAGGTTATCAAATCTGAACCCTTAGTATTAAATGATTACACCTCTGTGTATATACAATATGTAGTGATTTATTAGCAGAGGGTGTATATACAGCATGTAGTTTAATAAGAGTATAAAACTCAATAATAATAGCCACAAAATAGCTATTCTCATAAAGTAAAGTAAGTAGGTTCTGAGCAACACAGACAGTACATAATTCCTTAAAGGGTCATTAAACACTTTGAGATGGTTATATAAAATGATAAATTGTATATATAAATACAACTCTGCTATTTACTTTCACTATTTATTTTGTCTCCTTTTCCTGTAATTCCATTCAGAAATTGTGAGCATTTCAGTTCCTGTTAGTAATGGAAGTGCAGAATACTGCTATATTCCACACAGCCATTGGCTGCACACTCTAGTGACCTATTTATAACTGTCCCTAATTGGCCACAGCAGAAAAGGTAACCTAAGTTACATCATGGCAGCTCACATTGCTTTATAGATATTAAACGTTATACTTATTTTGTCACTATTTAAACAACTGATAATTCTTTAAAAAATACATCTATCTAGCATTTATTTACGCCTAGATTTTGAGTTTTGTCGGTAAAAAATTGCGGGGCTAACGCTCCTTTTTTTTCCAGCGCACCCTTAAGCCAACGCTGGTATTACGAGTTTTCTGAATGGCTGCGTTAGCCTCAGAAAAGTGAGTGTTGAGCCAAATTTAGCTCCACTTCAACCCACATACCCGGTAGCGGTAAGCTGGAAAAACGTGCTCATGCATGATTTCCCCATAGGATACAATGGGGATGAGCTGGCTGAAAAAAAACCTAACACCTGCAAAAAAGCAGCGTTCAGCTCCTAACGCAGCCCCATTGTTTCCTGTGGGAAAACACTTTCTATGTCTACACCTAACACCCTAACATGAACCCCTAGTCTAAACACCCCTAATATTACACTTATTAACCCCTAATCTGCCACCCCCGCTATCGCTGACACCTGCATTATACTATTAACCCCTAATCTGCCGCTCCGGACATCGCCGCCACCTACATTATCCCTATGAACCCCTAATCTGCTGCCCCCAACATCACCAACACCTATATTATATTTATTAACCCCTAATCTTCCACCCCCAACATCGCCGCCACCTACCTACACTTATTAACCCCTAATCTGCCGACCGGACATCGCCGCCACCAACCTACAATTATTAACCCCTAATCTGCCGCACCCAACGTCGCCGCTACTATAATAAAGTTATTAACCCCTAAACCTAAGTCTAACCCTAACACCGCCCTAAGTTAAATATAATTTAAAAAAATCTAAATAAATTTACTATAATTAAATAAATTATTCCTATTTAAAAATAAATACCTATAAAATAAACCCTAATATAGCTACAATATAACTAATAGTTACATTGTAGATATTTTAGGATTTATATTTATTTTACAGGCAACTTCGTATTTTTTTTAACTAGGTACAATAGCTATTAAATAGTTAATAACTATTTAATAGCTACCTAGTTAAAATAATTACAAAATTACTTAAAATAAATCCTAACCTAAGCTACAAATACACGGCTCAAGGTAGGGTGATCTTCAATGGGGTAGTGTTAGTTTTTTTTTAAGGGGGGATCGGGTGGGTTTTAGAGTAGGGGTGTGTGGGTGGTGGGTTATAATGTTGGGGGGGTCTTGTATTTTATTTTACAGGTAAAAGAGCTGATTACTTTGGGGTAATGCCCTGCAAAAAGCCCTTTTAATGGCTGGTAAAAGAGCTGATTACTTTTGTAATTTAGTATAGGGCAGGGAATTTTATTATTTTGGGGGGCTTTTTTATTTTATTAGGGGGCTTAGATTAGGTTTAATTAGATTAAAATTCTTGTAATATTTTTTTATTTTTTGTAATTTAGTGTTTATTTTTTTGTAATATAGTTTAGTTTATTTAATTGTATTTTAGTTTAGATCATTGTAGTTAATGTATTTAATTAATTTATTGATAGTGTAGTGTTAGGTGTATTTGTAACTTAGGTTAGGATTTATTTTACAGGTAATTTTGTAATTATTTTAACTAGGTAGCTATTAAATAGTTAATAACTATTTAATAGTCATTGTACCTAGTTAAAAAAAAATACAAAGTTGCCTGTAAAATAAATATAAATCCTAAAATAGCTACAATGTAATTATTAGTTATATTGTAGCTATATTAGGGTTTATTTTACAGGTAAGTATTTAGTTTTAAATAGGAATACTTTAGTTAATTATAGTAAATTTATTTAGATTTCTTTAAATTATATTTAACTTAGGGGGGTGTTAGGGTTAGACTTAGGTTTAGGGGTTAATAACTTTATTATAGTAGCGGCGATGTTGGGTGCGGCAGATTAGGGGTTAATAATTGTAGGTAGGTTGCGGCGACATTGGGGGGCAGATTAGGGGTTAATAAAATGTATTATAGTGTTTGCAAGGCGGGATTGCTGCGGTTTAGAGGTTAATACATTTATTATAGTGGCAGCGATGTCAGGTCAGCAGAATAGGGGTTAATAAGTGTAGGTAGCTGGCAGAGACGTTGGGGGGGGCAGATTAGGGATTAATAAATATAATTTAGGTGTCGGCGATGTTAGGGACAGCAGATTAGGGGTTCATAGCTATAATGTAGGTGGCGGCAGTGTCCGGTCGGCAGATTAGGGTTTAAATAATTTTATTATAGTGTTTTAGATGTGGGAGGCCTTGGTTTAGGGGTTAATAGGTAGTTTATGGGTGTTAGTGTACTTTGTAGCACGGTAGTTAAGAGCTTTATGTTCCGGCGTTAGCCCATAAAACTCTTTACTACTGACTTTTTTATGCGGTAGGAGTCTTGGAGGTAGAGGCTGTACCGCTCACTTCTTCCAAGACTCGTAATACCGGCGTTAGGCAAATCCCATTAAAAAGATAGGATACGCAATTGACGTAAGGGGATTTGCGGTAACCTCGAGCCAGTACACCTGTACCTGCCATACTCGTAATACCAGCGGGCGTTAAAAAGCAGCGTTAGGACCCCTTAACGCTGCTTTTTAAGGCTAACGCAGAACTCAAAATCTAGGCGTTAGTGTTTAATGTCCCTTTAAAGGAAGTTAAAAGGGTGTGGCTAAATTACACGCACAATCAGAGGTAAATATCTATCACAGAGTGTATTGACCTTACATAATGGAACAAGCTTGTAAAAATCATGTATTGTATTTACAAGGACGGTTATCATTAAATGATTCCTATAATGTTTTACATGATTTTATTGGGGACAATGTCATTTGGGCATATTTATCAAGCTCCATATAGAACTTGATGCCCTGTGTTTCTGACTTCTTAGGTAATTCATTTCACACAGTTTCACTGTAAACATAAGTTACTCCCCAGCCTGGACAATACCTTGTATATGACAGACACCACACTGGCAGTGGGAGCTTAGCGTGTTCTTTCACCATCCGTGTTCAGTGAATGATCCATTCAGGTCCCGTAGAATGGTCACAAAGGGTTTTCCACCCAATCCGCTTTGTCCAATTCTCGGCTGTGCGATATAGTAAGGCTGTCAGATAATTCAATGTAGAAATCAGTAGTGTATCTTGTTAACTCTGCGCAGAGTATTTTGTGAACAATAGACTCTATGTAACTTTAGTATAATGCCATATAATGTTGTGTGAAATGTATTACCTAAGAGGTTGGATGTCCAAGGCATGATTGTGAAAAGTAACATTGACAGCACTCTGACTACTTTTATCAGCCAAAGTTTTCTGCTATAGGAATAGCAGTATACAGGGAGTGCAGAATTATTAGGCAAATGAGTATTTTGACCACATCATCCTCTTTATGCATGTTGTCTTACTCCAAGCTGTATAGGCTCGAAAGCCTACTACCAATTAAGCATATTAGGTGATGTGCATCTCTGTAATGTGAAGGGATGTGGTCTAATGACATCAACACCCTATATCAGGTGTGCATAATTATTAGGCAACTTCCTTTCCTTTGGCAAAATGGGTCAAAAGAAGGACTTGACAGGCTCAGAAAAGTCAAAAATAGTGAGATATCTTGCAGAGGGATGCAGCACTCTTAAAATTGCAAAGCTTCTGAAGTGTGATCATCGAACAATCAAGCGTTTCATTCAAAATAGTCAACAGGGTCGCAAGAAGCGTGTGGAAAAACCAAGGCGCAAAATAACTGCCCATGAACTGAGAAAAGTCAAGCGTGCAGCTGCCAAGATGCCACTTGCCACCAGTTTGGCCATATTTCAGAGCTGCAACATCACTGGAGTGCCCAAAAGCACAAGGTGTGCAATACTCAGAGACATGGCCAAGGTAAGAAAGGCTGAAAGACGACCACCACTGAACAAGACACACAAGCTGAAACGTCAAGACTGGGCCAAGAAATATCTCAAGACTGGTTTTTCTAAGGATTTATGGACTGATGAAATGAGAGTGAGTCTTGATGGGCCAGATGGATGGGCCCGTGGTTGGATTGGTAAAGGGCAGAGAGCTCCAGTCCGACTCAGACGCCAGCAAGGTGGAGGTGGAGTACTGGTTTGGGCTGGTATCATCAAAGATGAGCTTGTGGGGCCTTTTTGGGTTGAGGATGGAGTCAAGCTCAACTCCCAGTCCTACTGCCAGTTTCTGGAAGACACCTTCTTCAGGCAGTGGTACAGGAAGAAGTCTGCATCGTTCAAGAAAAACATGATTTTCATGCAGGACAATGCTCTATCACACGCGTCCAAGTACTCCACAGCGTGGCTGGCAGTGTCCGGTCGGCAGATTAGGGGTTAAATAATTTTATTATAGTGTTTTAGATGTGGGAGGCCTTGGTTTAGGGGTTAATAGGTAGTTTATGGGTGTTAGTGTACTTTGTAGCACGGTAGTTAAGAGCTTTATGTTCCGGCGTTAGCCCATAAAACTCTTAACTACTGACTTTTTTATGCGGTAGGAGTCTTGGAGGTAGAGGCTGTACCGCTCACTTCTTCCAAGACTCGTAATACCGGCGTTAGGCAAATCCCATTAAAAAGATAGGATACGCAATTGACGTAAGGGGATTTGCGGTAGCCTCGAGCCAGTACACCTGTACCTGCCATACTCGTAATACCAGCGGGCGTTAAAAAGCAGCGTTAGGACCCCTTAACGCTGCTTTTTAAGGCTAACGCAGAACTCAAAATCTAGGCGTTAGTGTTTAATGTCCCTTTAAAGGAAGTTAAAAGGGTGTGGCTAAATTACACGCACAATCAGAGGTAAATATCTATCACAGAGTGTATTGACCTTACATAATGGAACAACCTTGTAAAAATCATGTATTGTATTTACAAGGACGGTTATCATTAAATGATTCCTATAATGTTTTACATGATTTTATTGGGGACAATGTCATTTGGGCATATTTATCAAGCTCCATATAGAACTTGATGCCCTGTGTTTCTGACTTCTTAGGTAATTCATTTCACACAGTTTCACTGTAAACATAAGTTACTCCCCAGCCTGGACAATACCTTGTATATGACAGACACCACACTGGCAGTGGGAGCTTAGCGTGTTCTTTCGCCATCCGTGTTCAGTGAATGATCCATTCAGGTCCCGTAGAATGGTCACAAAGGGTTTTCCACCCAATCCGCTTTGTCCAATTCTCGGCTGTGCGATATAGTAAGGCTTTCAGATAATTCAATGTAGAAATCAGTAGTGTATCTTGTTAACTCTGCGCAGAGTATTTTGTGAACAATAGACTCTATGTAACTTTAGTATAATGCCATATAATGTTGTGTGAAATGTATTACCTAAGAGGTTGGATGTCCAAGGCATGATTGTGAAAAGTAACATTGACAGCACTCTGACTACTTTTATCAGCCAAAGTTTTCTGCTATAGGAATAGCAGTATACAGGGAGTGCAGAATTATTAGGCAAATGAGTATTTTGACCACATCATCCTCTTTATGCATGTTGTCTTACTCCAAGCTGTATAGGCTCGAAAGCCTACTACCAATTAAGCATATTAGGTGATGTGCATCTCTGTAATGAGAAGGGATGTGGTCTAATGACATCAACACCCTATATCAGGTGTGCATAATTATTAGGCAACTTCCTTTCCTTTGGCAAAATGGGTCAAAAGAAGGACTTGACAGGCTCAGAAAAGTCAAAAATAGTGAGATATCTTGCAGAGGGATGCAGCACTCTTAAAATTGCAAAGTTTCTGAAGCGTGATCATCGAACAATCAAGCGTTTCATTCAAAATAGTCAACAGGGTCGCAAGAAGCGTGTGGAAAAACGAAGGCGCAAAATAACTGCCCATGAACTGAGAAAAGTCAAGCGTGCAGCTGCCAAGATGCCACTTGCCACCAGTTTGGCCATATTTCAGAGCTGCAACATCACTGGAGTGCCCAAAAGCACAAGGTGTGCAATACTCAGAGACATGGCCAAGGTAAGAAAGGCTGAAAGACGATCACCACTGAACAAGACACACAAGCTGAAACGTCAAGACTGGGCCAAGAAATATCTCAAGACTGGTTTTTCTAAGGATTTATGGACTGATGAAATGAGAGTGAGTCTTGATGGGCCAGATAGATGGGCCCGTGGTTGGATTGGTAAAGGGCAGAGAGCTCCAGTCCGACTCAGACGCCAGCAAGGTGGAGGTGGAGTACTGGTTTGGGCTGTTATCATCAAAGATGAGCTTGTGGGGCCTTTTCGGGTTGAGGATGGAGTCAAGCTCAACTCCCAGTCCTACTGCCAGTTTCTGGAAGACACCTTCTTCAGGCAGTGGTACAGGAAGAAGTCTGCATCGTTCAAGAAAAACATGATTTTCATGCAGGACAATGCTCTATCACACGCGTCCAAGTACTCCACAGCGTGGCTGGCAAGAAAGGGTATAAAAGAAGAAAATCTAATGACATGGCCTCCTTGTTCACCTGATCTGAACCCCATTGAGAACCTGTGGTCCATCATCAAATGTGAGATTTACAAGGAGGGAAAACAGTACACCTCTCTGAACAGTGTCTGGGAGGCTGTGGTTGCTGCTGCACGCAATGTTGATGGTGAACAGATCAAAACACTGACAGAATCCATGGATGGCAGGCTTTTGAGTGTCCTTGCAAAGAATGGTGGCTATATTGGTCACTGATTTGTTTTTGTTTTGTTTTTGAATGTCAGAAATGTATATTTGTGAATGTTGAGATGTTATATTGGTTTCACTGGTAAAAATAAATAATTGAAAAGGGTATATATTTGTTTTTTGTTAAGTTGCCTAATAATTATGCACAGTAATAGTCACCTGCACACACAGATATCCCCCTAAAATAGCTCTAACTAAAAACAAACTAAAAACTACTTCCAAAACTATTCAGCTTTGATATTAATGAGTTTTTTGGGTTCATTGAGAACATGGTTGTTGTTCAATAATAAAATTAATCCTCAAAAATACAACTTGCCTAATAATTCTGCACTCCCTGTATGTGACTGTTGGGATTTATCAACTGCATTAAAACAGGCGATACGTGACTTTTAATATAATACCCACTGTGAGCAGTATTTTTAGCCCTATATGGTGGATTTTCTAATACAGACTTTTATTCTTGGTTAGCATATTTTACATGGCATATCATTAATCTGTTGGTGCTCTACAAATACCTGATAATAATAATAATAATAATAATAATAATAATAATAATAATAATAATAATAATAATAATTAAGCATTTTATATTGTCAGTAACCGGTTACATATTGTTTTTTTAATATTTTATTTATAACCAACAATGGGTACACAGAAAAAAAAAGGAAAAAAGTGCACATGTCATTATGCCACACAGGGCAAGAAAAGAAAAGTTCTGCAGCAACACGGTGTTACAATGTAGTTTAAGTATACAAGGTTAACATAAAATGTGTGTTCTAATACCAAAGTTCAAGACATTTCAAATAGATGATATACTAGTATATACTCCTATGGTAAAATGTACTCTCGCTGTGCGAGAGTAGATAAGTATAGCGATATCACCGTATTACAATATAGTTTGAGTATATAAGGTTAACATAAGATTTGTGTTTTAGTACCAAAATTAGGGATATGTCAATCAGCTTACGCCTCTTCTTACACTTCCTATGTGACCACATTGTTGGGTTTTTATAATTAAACCAACAAAACAGACAAAACAACAACAAAACGAACAAACAAACATAACTAAAAATCCTAACAGTTATAGCTCTTAGGCTTTTCTTTAGCCACTATGAAATGTAAGTCAGGCTAATTCAGATATATGGCCTCTATTTGTCAGAACCTGCTTTTAAGGCTTTTATGAGTGGCCAGAAAAATATATAGATCATTAGAGATATAAGCCTCATACTATAAAACAAGAAAAGTCCACCCTTAGAAAGAATATTTGCAGTACCATATAGGGGAGACTTATTATAATAGGTTACAAATTGTTATTGTCTTTTAACTGCACTATTCTTTATAAAAATCTGTATGAAATTATCTGTGGGATCATTTGTATATTTGATTTTAACTGTATATAGATATATGTACATATATTGCCACTAGTACTTTCCTCTGCACCTCTTGCACTTCTCACAGAATACCTTGCACACACAGAGTAGAGATATCAGACATACACAAACAATACAATTGATAGAGACATTTCTACACTAAGTTTAAGAAACTCCTATGACATATTATGACATGCTCTCAGCTTTCATAGCCCAAGTAGCTCCCTGGCATTAGAGGGACAGTAAAGTCCAAATTAAACTTTCATGATTCAGATAGGGCATGTAATTCTAAACAACTTTCCAAGTTACTTTTACCATCAAATTAGCTTTGTTCTCTTGGCATTCTTAGTTGAAAGCTAAACCTAGGTAGGCGCATATGCTAATTTCTAAGCCCTTGTAGGCCGCCTTTAATCTCAGTGCATTTTGACAGTTTTCACAGCTAGAGGTCATTAGTTCATGTGTGTCATATAGCTAAAATTGTGCTCATGCCTGTGGAGTTATTTAGGAGTCAGCACTGATTGGCTAAAATACATGTCTGTCAAAAGAACTGAGATAAGGCGGCAGCCTGCAGAGGCTTAAGTACAGTGCAATCACAGAGGTAAAAAGTACATTAATATAAGCTTGTTGGTTATGCAAAACTGGGGAATGAGTAATAAAACGATTATCTATCTTTTTTAACAATAACATTTTTGGTGTTTACTGTCCCTTTAAGTAGCTTTTAGGAAATACAGCCCTATAATGTCCTGAGCTGATTTCTGCCTAGTAACAATCCCTTAGTGGGTAGTGAGGCCTGGGAAACTGAGGGGGCATGGCTACCATAGTAGAAAAGTCAGTTTACCTCTGAGAAAGCTTAAAAGCTTTTTGATTGTAATAAAATTATATAATGTGCACCAAGCCTAATACAATGATATAATGTGCACCAAGCCTAATACAATGATATAATGTGCACCAAGCCTAATACAATGATATAATGTGCACCAAGCCTAATAAAATTATATAATGTGCACCAAGCCTAATACAATGATATAATGTGCACCAAGCCTAATACAATGATATAATGTGCACCAAGCCTAATAAAATGATATAATGTGCACCAAGCCTAATACAATGATATAATGTGCACCAAGCCTAATACAATGATATAATGTGCACCAAGCCTAATACCATGATATAATGTGCACCAAGCCTAATACAATGATATAATGTGCACCAAGCCTAATAAAATGATATAATGTACACCAAGCCTAATACAATGATATAATGTGCACCAAGCCTAATACAATGATATAATGTGCACCAAGCCTAATACAATGATATAATGTGCACCAAGCCTAATACCATGATATAATGTGCACCAAGCCTAATACAATGATATAATGTGCACCAAGCCTAATAAAATGATATAATGTGCACCAAGCCTAATACAATGAAATAATTTGCGCCAAGCCTAATAAAATTATATAATGTGCACCAAGCCTAATACAATGATATAATGTGCACCAAGCCTAATACAATGATATAATGTGCACCAAGCCTAATACAATGATATAATGTGCACCAAGCCTAATACAATGATATAATGTGCACCGAGCCTAATAAAATTATATAATGTGCACCAAGCCTAATACAATGATATAATGTGCACCAAGCCTAATACAATGATATAATGTGCACCAAGCCTAATACAATGATATAATGTGCACCAAGCCTAATACAATGATATAATGTGCACCAAGCCTAATAAAATTATATAATGTGCACCAAGCCTAATACAATGATATAATGTGCACCAAGCCTAATACAATGATATAATGTGCACCAAGCCTAATACAATGATATAATGTGCACCAAGCCTAATACAATGATATAATGTGCACCAAGCCTAATACAATGATATAATGTGCACCAAGCCTAATACAATGATATAATGTGCACCAAGCCTAATACAATGATATAATGTGCACCAAGCCTAATACAATGATATAATGTGCACCAAGCCTAATACAATGATATAATGTGCACCAAGCCTAATACAATGATATAATGTGCACCAAGCCTAATACAATGATATAATGTGCACCAAGCCTAATACAATGAGATAATGTGCACCAAGCCTAATACAATGATATAATGTGCACCAAGCCTAATACAATGATATAATGTGCACCAAGCCTAATACAACAATATAATGTGCACCAAGCCTAATACAATGATATAATGTGCACCAAGCCTAATACAACGATATAATGTGCACCAAGCCTAATACAACGATATAATGTGCACCAAGCCTAATACAACGATATAATGTGCACCAAGCCTAATACAATGATATAATGTGCACCAAGCCTAATACAATGATATAATGTGCACCAAGCCTAATACAATGATATAATGTGCACCAAGCCTAATACAATGATATAATGTGCACCAAGCCTAATACAATGATATAATGTGCACCAAGCCTAATACAATGATATAATGTGCACCAAGCCTAATACAATGATATAATGTGCACCAAGCCTAATACAATGATATAATGTGCACCAAGCCTAATACAATGATATAATGTGCACCAAGCCTAATACAATGATATAATGTGCACCAAGCCTAATACAATGATATAATGTGCAGTGTTACTTGGCTATGTCCTTGAGAAGAATTGGGTAGGTAGGGAATTGAAAAAAATTAAAATAGTGTCATAAGGAGCACAATATAAGTCCCCTGGCTATGCTGTACTTGTTGACAGAGAATCCAAAAATAGCCTCTGGTCTGTGTCTGGGCTGTGTAATGGCACTTACCTTATGCAGTAACCCTCCACTGGCTTACCAGGCATGTCAATGTTAATGCAGCTGCAGCAAAATCCAGTAGATAGCCCATCTAGTGCAGCTATCAAGTACCGCAAAGGATTGCAGTAGGAAATACTGGTGTCCCTCAGGAGGAGGCTAAGGACAAGTCCCAGCGATGCCTGAGGGTAGTTATGGCTAAATACTTTGCACATAACAGGGTATTCTTATGTCCCTGTATCTTTCAACTGCTGTGAAGAGTCTTTTCTGTCTTATGTGAAAATTATGCTCCCCAGGGGCTCTAGGTCTCACATAGGTCTGAGCTCCCAATTTGTAATCCATAAGCAAGTAGCTGGAACAACCTCTATTCTCAACCATCTCCTACGAGGCCAAGAACAAAAATAAGAGAGAGAAGAGAGATGAGAGGGATTTTAAAGCTCTTGGATGGGTTCTTGACCTCCTCCTAGTGGCGGGAAATATATCCCATATGTTATGGAGGACTGTAGACCATCATCATTTATATGAAAGAAATAATATTTTACCATTTTCAGTCTCTTTAAGAATAAGACATGTTTTTTTTTTCTCTGAAAAATATAACTATCAACATCCCCTTTGAAATTATTTAATATATATTTTTTTATTATTATTATTATTATCATATAATATATGCACCCTTCGGGACGTACACATTATTTTTCTTATTGTCTTTATTAACTTACAGTTTACTGTGGTGCCACAATTAATTCCGCACCTGGGGTTATAACATCACCGGGATACCCCAATCTATATCCACCTTCGGTCGATTGTTTCTGGATTATTACCGCTAGCCCAGAATTGAAGGTAAATTATTATTTTTTCTAAACACAACCAAAAACACTCATTTAAAGGGACATGGAACTCTTTTACTTTCATAATTCAGATAAAGAATACAATTTTAAACAACTTTCCATTTTACTTCAGTCATCTAATTTGCTTCCTTCTCTTGGTATACTTTTTTGAAAAGCATGACTAGCGAGGATCAGGAGCAGCAATGCACTACTGGGAGATAGCTGCTGATTGGTGACTGCTAGGGATGGTTGAATGTGTAAATTTTCGAATTAGAATGTTAGAACAAATGTTATTACCAAAATTCCAATTACAAATTCAAATGTTGATAAGAACGAATATCCTTAAAAATTCTATTTTCGAATGTTATTTATAGTTTTCGAATGTCACTTTCGATTTCCATGTACATAAAATTAATATACACATTCAAAATTCGAATGTATATATACGATTTTTTATGAACATTCAAAATCAAAATCGATTGCATTATTTCGAATGTAACATTCAAAAACATTCAATTGAAATTGAATATTTGAAATGTATCAAAATGTATCTTTTTAACATATCATACTTCACAAATCTAAAAGAAAATCTAGTCTACAAATATAAATTAGACCCTAGTCAGTCAGCATCACTGGCTGCCAATGCCCATTCAATAGTACCCAGATACAAGGCAGGACTAGCACAGTAAAACACAACCCGCACTACATTACAAGTACATCTCTATGGTGAACATCAGTACTTCTCAACCACAGTCCTCAAGTAAACCTAGGCTAGTAGGCAATATCTTCAGAACGTCTTAACTGGAGCACATGTAAAAGAAATCAGTAACCATGGTAACTAACCCGGCTCTCATCATAGGTACTGATTATTTTACCAGTGTTCTAGTTAAGACATCATGAAAATATGGCCTGTTAGGGCCACTTCTGGTAAGAAACACTAATGTAGAATAGACTTAAAAAATTACAATGAATATAAAGATGAATAATTTTTCAAATTAAATTCTTAGAAAAAGAAAAACAACTAAATAAATGCACAAAGTAAAAGCAGGTAGCCACCTATCACTATCACCTGAATGTTTGCCTATAAAAATAATAGACTGCATATTACCTCTCCAAAAATATATGAAATTCATTGAAGATGAAGATAAAAAATGCGTCTTCTCATGGTGTGCAGTCCACCCTCCACAGTCGTGTCCACACAAAAATAAAAGATGCCGCAGGAGCAAATAGATAGATAATAGTAGTATATAGAAAAAAATCACTATCAAAATATTCCAACACAACCACTAAACCAGTACGTCCCTTTTCTCCAAAACTAAACCTGTCAAATGAAATTTTAACAACTACAACTATAACATTTACATATGGGAGGGAATAAGTTGATTTGAATATTTAAATTCGAATATTAAATCATTTTTATATTTATAAGATAACTGAATTATAAAAACTAATTTGAATTTGAATATTACATTACAAAAGAAAATTGTAGCTTAGAAATACTATTTTGAAATTAAAATCAAATTTGAATATTACATAACAAAATCAAATTTGATATATTGGAATCAAATTCGAATATTACATTTCAAAATTGAATGTGATATATTGAATTGAATTTGAATATTACATTTTGAAATCAAATGTGAAATATAGATATCGAATTTGAATATACAATATAATACAAAGCCAACAATTCTATTATTAGAACAAATATTTTTGACTGTAATCGAAAAATTCGAAAACGAACATTTGAAAATCGAATGTTAGAATATTATGTGAACATTAAAAATTTGATTTGAACGAATGTATAAAAATTTGATTTGAACGAATGTATAAAAATTTGTTTTAAATTTCGAATGTTTCGAAAAATTCGCCCATCCCTAGTGACTGCACAAATATGCCTTACCCAATGTGTTCAGCTAGCTCCCAGTATCACATGACACCCATTGGCCAGTCACTGACTCAGATATGTATATTCGGGGAACTCTTGTACACACTTGCTAGGAGCTTATACCTCAAAAAAGTGTGAATTTATAACTGACTAGATGAATGCACACATGAAAATGCTCACATGAAAATTCCACACAGAAAAGAAATAATCAATGCTCATGTGGAAAATCCCAACACAAAAAATTGCTGACATGGAAAAATCCCCACACAGAAAATTGCTGACATGGAAAAATCCCCACACAGAACATTGCTGACATGGAAAAATCCCCACACAGAAAATTGCTGACATGGAAAAATCCCCACACAGAAAATTGCTGACATGGAAAAATCCCCACACAGAAAATTGTTCTCATGCAAAAATACCTACATGGAAAATTGCTTACATGGTAAAATACCTACACGGAAAAATACCCACACAGAAACTTCCTCACACAGATAGATAAATGCTTATACAGATATAATAATATAATTCTGTGTGAGCAATTTTACATGTGGGTATTTTTCATGTGAGCATTTATGGCAGTGGGATTTTTTTGGGTATCAAATTTTCATATGGGCTTTTGTAATGGAACCAATTTTAAAAATCCTGTGCACTATGTGATAATAGGAGTAAATTGTATTTTTTAATCATAAAGTTCAAGTCAAAATTAAACTTTCATGATTCAGAAAGGGCTTGCAATTTTAAATAACTTTCTAATTTATTTTTATCATTACATGTGCTTTGTTCTTTTAGTATTCTTTGTTGAAGGCTAAACCTAGAACAGCTCATAGGCTGATTTCTAAGCCGTTGAAGACCGCCTCTTATCTTTGTGCATTTCATTAGCTCTTCGCAGTTAGACAGCACTAGCTCATGTATGCCATATATATATTGATTGGGCTCACTCCCATGGAGTTATTTATGAGTCAGCACTAATTTACTAAATAGTATATTAATATAACTGTGCTGGTTATGCAAAACTGGGGAATTGATAATAAAGGGGTTATCTACATTTTTCAAGTACACTGCACCTTTAACTTTTTGCTAATTTTCTAAACTTTCCTACAGATTATAATAAATTTTGATGTGTTTAATCTGGAGACATATCCTTACTGCAGATACGACTATGTTCGTATCTATGATGGGAAAACAACGTCTTCTCCACTTATTGGAACATTCTGTGGCAGGAGTTCTTTCAACAGGAAATCCACTGATAACGCTTTGCTAATAAAGTTCCACAGTGACTATTCAAATCAATATCCTGGATTTTCTGCTTCATATAAATTCAGTAAGTTTCTTATCTTACCCCCTTTACTATTTGTTTTGTTTAATATTATTTGGTGTTTTCTTAAATGCAACATTATTGCTGGTGTAAATGTAACCTAATTTGTTCCGTGGCCGGACTTTTGGCCGACGGACACTTGGCCGACGGACACTTGGCCGACGGACATTTGGCCGAAACACAAGTGGCTGTCACATAACAGTCCGGCCACGAGATAGATAGATTTGATAGATAGATACATAGATTAGATAGATAGATCAATAGATGCAATAGATACATTTGATAGATACGATAGATAGATAGATAGATAGATAGATAGATAGATTTGATAGACAAATAGATAGATTTGATAGATAGTTTCCCAGACAGAGAATTACAAAACGTGCGGCCTAGGACCCATGGTAAGGTTCCCAGAGGCAGTTGCGGCGCCCGAGGCTGTGATTAGAACAGAGCACTCTGGAACGTATCTGCCCTCGGCCGAAATCGGAACATTCTTTAGCTTTCTGTCTGTCAGCCAAATGTCTGTCGGCCAAATGTCCGTCTGCCAAATGTCCTTCTGCCAAATGTCTTTCTGCATTTTGTCAGAGCACCAATTTGTTCAGTTCTAAGGCACCAGGGCCACATCTGTAATTGGACCCGGTAGGACTGCAGGATGCATTTGACAGGGGCTGCACATGTAACGCTAGATTACAAGTGGTGCACTATTTAGCGATCCCGCTAGAAGTTAACTTTTCGCTCACGTCGGGTAACGCTTGTATTACACGTTGAAAGTAAAACGTTTATTGTGTAAGCAAAACCCGATGTGAACAAAGAATTGGACTTCAGATATCGTGACTGGGCTATTAATATCTCATTGAAATATCTGTAATATTTATATTTAAATATATATTTCTATTTGCATCTATACCTGTATATTTATATATATATATGTGAAGAACATTAGAATGTACAATATGTGAATCCCGATTCGGGAAGATCTAACACGGTGTAAGGTTAGCGCACTTGAATACAGTTGTCTTAAATCATGCTATGTAAATATTAAAAATATAAATAATGTAAAAACTATTAAAAAATAATTATTAATGAGGTTCTAAAAAATTATAGGGCATGCTTATTTTATCTCTCCCTATACACAAAGTCCAATATTTAGCTAGAGACATTTCTATTATGGGTGATGGTTTCAATGAGCAAAAGCAGCGATTTATGTGAATAATCCTAAAGGAGCAACACCCAATACATTTAATACTATGCAGCTGCTATAGCATACCATTAACAATGCATAAAAGGGAGAGAAAAATGGCATACAGTGTTCCTTTAATTGGGATGACTGGTCACCTGACAAGATAAAAGGCACCAATAAGCAACTTAATATCATGAAAAAGCTGCAAAAATACAATAAATAAATAAGTGTCACTGGGTTATATGCACATTGAAACCCGGAGCTGGTAACATTTGAAAAAAAAAAAAAAAAAAACACCTGTCAGCATCCAAAAAATATATATATATTTTTTTGAAATAGCAAAATTCACTAAACAGTTTAACATTCTTTTTTTGTTGAATGACAAATTCCTGTAAACATTACTGAAGCATTCAATAGAGACACAATATTTGTTTTGAAAAAAAAAAAAAAAAAAAATAACATTTGAAATAAAAATCAAATCAAACTCACATTGTTGCTCTGATAATTTAAAATTTCTCTATCATAACATTTAACCCCTTAATGACCGCAGCACTTTTCCATTTTCTGTCCGTTTGGGACCAAGGCTATTTTTACATTTTTGCGGTGTTTGTGTTTAGCTGTAATTCTCCTCTTACTCATTTACTGTACCCACACATATTATATACCGTTTTTCTCGCCATTAAATGGAATTTCTAAAGATACCATTATTTTCATCATATCTTATAATTTACTATAAAAAAAATTATAAAATATGAGGAAAAATTGAAAAAAATACACTTTTTCTAACTTTGACCCCCAAAATCTGTTACACATCTACAACCACCAAAAAACACCCATGCTAAATAGTTTCTAAATTTTGTCCTGAGTTTAGAAATACCCAATGTTTACATGTTCTTTGCTTTTTTTGCAAGTTATAGGGCCATAAATACAAGTAGCACTTTGCTATTTCCAAACCATTTTTTTTTCAAAATTAGCGCTAGTTACATTAGAACACTAATATCTTTCAGGAATCTCTGAATATCCATTGACATGTATATATTTTTTTTAGTAGACATCCCAAAGTATTGATCTAGGCCAATTTTGGTATATTTCATGCCACCATTTCACCGCCAAATGCGATCAAATAAAAAAAATTGTTCACTTTTTCACAAATTTTTTCACAAACTTTAGGATTCTCACTGAACAGCTTATGCAATTATGGCACAAATGGTTGTAAATTCTTCTCTGGGATCCCCTTTGTTCAGAAATAGCAGACTTATATGGCTTTGGTGTTGCTTTTTGGTAATTAGAATGCCACTAAATGCCACTGCGCACCACTGCGCACCACACGTGTATTATGCCCAGCAGTGAAGGGGTTAATTAGGGAGCATGTAGGGAGCTTTTTGGGGTAATTTTAGCTTTAGTGTAGTGTAGTAGACAACCCCAAGTATTGATCTAGGCCCATTTTGGTATATTTCATGCCACCATTTCACCGCCAAATGCGATCAAATTAAAAAAAACGTTAAATTTTTCACAATTTTAGGTTTCTCACTGAAATCATTTACAAACAGCTTGTGCAATTATGGCACAAATGGTTGTAAATGCTTCTCTGGGATCCCCTTTGTTCAGAAATAGCAGACATATATGGCTTTGGCGTTGCTTTTTGGTATTTAGAAGGCCGCTAAATGCCGCTGCGCATCACACGTGTATTATGGCGAGCAGTGAAGGGGTTAATTAGGTAGCTTGTAGGGAGCTTGCAGGGTTAATATCACATTTAGTGTAGAGCTCAGCCTCCCACCTGAAACATCAGACCCCCTGATCCCTCCCAAACAGCTCTCTTCCCTCCCCCACCCCACAATTGTCCCCGCCATCTTAAGTACTGGCAGAAAGTCTGCCAGTACTAAAATAAAAGCTATATTTGTTTTTTTTTTGTGTTTTTAAAAAGCATATTTACATATGCTGCTGTGTACTATCCCCCCCTTAGCCCCCAACCTCACTGATCCCCCCCAAACAGCTCTATAACCCTCCCAATCTAACTTAATATGCGCCATCTTGGGTACTGGCAGCTGTCTGCCAGTACCCAGTTTAGAAGAAAATATGGTTTTTTTTTATTTTTATTACAATTTTCTGTAGTGTAGCTTCCCCCCACACAAAACCAACCCCCCACCCCTCCACGATCTATTTTTGTGCTTTTGCACAAACAAGATTGGGCCCTTTTTCCTAGCAATATTTTCCATAGTGTAGCGGTTCCCACCCGCTCCCGCCCCGTGCACGCGCCCACCCGCCAACCTCCGTGCACATGCGCGCTCCCGCGCGCCCCCGCGCGCGCCCCCTAACGGCCCCGCCTCCGATCCCGCCCCCCTTGATGGCAGAAGATACACCGATGGCCGCCCACCCGCCTCCCAAGTCGGCTCCCACCCACCAACGATACCGGCCATCGATGTCCGGTGCAGGGAGGGCCACAGAGTGGCTCTCTCTGCATCGGATGGCCATGTAAAGTTATTGCAGGATGCCTCCATATCGAGGCATCACTGCAATAACCGGAAAGCAGCTGGAAGCGAGCAGGATCGCTTCCAGCTGCTTTCCACACCGAGGACGTGCAGGGTACGTCCTCAGGCATTAACTGCCTTTTTTTTGAGGACGTACCCTGCACGTCCTCGGTCATTAAGGGGTTAAATTCTTATTTTAGAAATAGTATTTAGCCTAACACAAAGTAAGATATCAGATATGAAGGTATGTGTGTGTATTTGTGTGAATGTTATTTTATGTTATGCATGCGGTATGTGTGTGTATTTGTGTGAATGTTATTTTATGTTATGTATGCAGTATGTGTGTGTATTTGTGTGAATGTTATTTTATGTTATGCATGCGGTATGTGTGTGTATTTGTGTGAATGTTATTTTATGTTATGCATGCGGTATGTGTGTGTATTTGTGTGAATGTTATTTTATGTTATGCATGCGGTATGTGTGTGTATTTGTGTGAATGTTATTTTATGTTATGTATGCAGTATGTGTGTGTATTTGTGTGAATGTTATTTTATTTTATGCATGCAGTATGTGTGTGTACTTGTGTGAATATTATTTTATGTTATGCATGCGGTATGTGTGTGTGTTTGTGTGAATGTTATTTTATTTTATGAATGCGGTATGTGTGTGTATTTGTGTGAATGTTATTTTATGTTATGCATGCGGTATGTGTGTGTATTTGTGTGAATGTTATTTTAAGTTATGCATGCGGTATGTGTGTGTATTTGTGTGAATGTTATTTTATGTTATGCATGCGGTATGTGTGTGTATTTGTGTGAATATTATTTTATGTTATGCATGCGGTATGTGTGTGTATTTGTGTGAATGTTATTTTATGTTATGCATGCGGTATGTGTGTGTGTTTGTGTGAATGTTATTTTATGTTATGCATGCGGTATGTGTGTGTACTTGTGTGAATGTTATTTTATGTTATACATGCGGTATGTGTGTGTGTTTGTGTGAATGTTATTTTATGTTATGCATGCGGTATGTGTGTGTATTTGTGTGAATGTTATTTTATGTTATGCATGCAGTAATTGTGTGTATTTGTGTGAATGTTATTTTATGTTATGCATGCGGTATGTGTGTGTATTTGTGTGAATGTTATTTTATGTTATGCATTCGGTATGTGTGTGTATTTGTGTGAATGTTATTTTATGTTATGCATGCGGTATGTGTGTGTATTCGTGTGAATGTTATTTTATGTTATGCATGCAGTATGTGTGTGTGTATTTGTGTGAATGTTATTTTATGTTATGCATGCGGTATGAGTGTGTATATGTGTGAATGTTATTTTATGTTATGCATGCGGTATGTGTGTGTATTTGTGTGAATGTTATTTTATGTTATGCATGCAGTATTTGTGTGTATTTGTGTGAATGTTATTTTATGTTATGCATGCGGTATGTGTGTGTATTTGTGTGAATGTTATTTTATGTTATGCATGCAGTATGTGAGTGTATTTGTGTGAATGTTATTTTATGTTATGCATGCAGTATGTGTGTGTATTTGTGTGAATGTTATTTTATGTTATGCATGCGGTATGTGTGTGTATTTGTGTGAATGTTATTTTATGTTATGCATGCGGTATGTGTGTGTATTTGTGTGAATGTTATTTTATGTTATGCATGCGGTATGTGTGTGTATTTGTGTGAATGTTATTTTATGTTATGCATGCGGTATGTGTGTGAATTTGTGTGAATGTTATTTTATGTTATGCATGCGGTATGTGTGTGTATTTGTGTGAATGTTATTTTATGTTATGCATGTGGTATGTGTGTGTATTTGTGTGAATGTTATTTTATGTTATGCATGCGGTATGTGTGTGTATTTGTGTGAATGTTATTTTATGTTATGCATGCGTTATGTGTGTGTACTTGTGTGAATGTTATTTTATGTTATGCATGCGGTATGTGTGTGTATTTGTGTGAATGTTATTTTATGTTATGCATGCGTTATGTGTGTGTATTTGTGTGAATGTTATTTTATGTTATGCATGCTGTATGTGTATTTGTGTGAATTTTATTTTATGTTATGCATGCAGTATGTGTGTGTATTTGTGTGAATGTTATTTTATGTTATGCATGCGGTATGTGTGTGTATTTGTGTGAATGTTATTTTATGTTATGCATGCAGTGTGTGTGTATTTGTGTGAATGTTATTTTATATTATGCATGCGGTATGTGTGTGTATTTGTGTGAATGTTATTTTATGTTATGCATGCAGTATGTGTGTGTATTTGTGTGAATGTTATTTTATGTTATGCATGCGGTATGTGTGTGTATTTGTGTGAATGTTATTTTATGTTATGTATGCAGTATGTGTGTTTATTTGTGTGAATGTTATTTTATGTTATGCATGCAGTATGTGTGTGTATTTGTGTGAATGTTATTTTATTTTATGCATGCAGTATGTGTGTGTATTTGTGTGAATGTTATTTTATGTTATGCATGCGGTATGTGTGTGTGTTTGTGTGAATGTTATTTTATGTTATGCATGCGGTATGTGTGTGTGTTTGTGTGAATGTTATTTTATGTTATGCATGCGGTATGTGTGTGTATTTGTGTGAATGTTATTTTATGTTATGCATGCGGTATATGTGTGTATTTGTGTGAATATTATTTTATGTTATGCATGCGGTATGTGTGTGTATTTGTGTGAATGTTATTTTATGTTATGCATGCGGTATGTGTGTGTATTTGTGTATGTTATTTTATGTTATGCATGCGGTATGTGTGTGTATTTGTGTGAATGTTATTTTATGTTATCCATGTGGTATGTGTGTGTATTTGTGTGAATGTTATTTTATGTTATGCATGCAGTATGTGTGTGTATTTGTGTGAATGTTATTTTATGCATGCGGTATGTGTGTGTATTTGTGTGAATGTTATTTTATTTTATGCGTGTGGTATGTGTGTGTATTTGTGTGAATGTTATTTTATGTTATGCATGTGGTATGTGTGTGTATTTGTGTGAATGTTATTTTATTTTATGCATGTGGTATGTGTTTGTATTTGTGTGAATGTTATTTTATTTTATGGATGTGGTATGTGTGTGTAAATATCCACCATTTGAGTAGTGTAACTGTTTTTAAAGGGACAGACAAACACAAATTCCTTTTATGATTTGGATAGATAGACATTTTTAAACAACTTTCCAATTGTCTTAAATTATCAAATTTGCTTCATTCTCTTGCTATCCATTGCTGAAGGAACAATCAGCAGATAGCTCCCACTGGTGTAGGGTATGTGCATATTATTTTTCAACAAGGGATACTAAGAGAACAAAGCTCATTTGAAAAAAGAAATGAATTTAAAAGTTTCTTAAAATGACATGCTCTATCTGAATAATTTAATTTTGACTTTCCTATCCCTTTAAAGGAACAATAAAGCAAAAAATAAACTTATATTATTCAAATAGTGCAATTAAAAAATAAATAAATTCAAATTTACTGCCATCAGTGTGTGTTTTCTGTGAGATGTTTTGAGGTACTAGCTGAAGATGAAATTATATTTGTATACAAGTCTGTGATTGACTGATGACTGTCACATGAAACAGGGGACAAACAAATTAAAATCTCTGAGTGCTATTGCGTTGTTGTTTTATTATGAATTGGTTGATTATACAATTGTACTGTATTTAATGGCGCATTAAAAGCAAGCAAACAATTTATTCATATACACTTGAGTTATAGGCAATTAATAAATATACCTGAATATGTGTGTGTGTGTGTGTATACTGTGTGTGTGTGTGTGTGTGTGTATATAGTGTGTGTGTGTATATACTGTGTGTGTGTATATACTGTTTGTGTGTGTGTGTGTGTGTGTATATACTGTGTGTGTGTGTATACTGTGTGTGTGTGTGTGTGTG
Source organism: Bombina bombina (assembly GCF_027579735.1). Taxonomy (NCBI): domain Eukaryota; kingdom Metazoa; phylum Chordata; class Amphibia; order Anura; family Bombinatoridae; genus Bombina; species Bombina bombina. Next base: position 54,206,897 of record NC_069502.1, on the reverse strand, counting down.
TGTATATACTGTGTGTGTGTGTGTATATACTGTGTGTGTGTATATACTGTGTGTGTGTATATATACTGTGTGTGTGTATATACTGTGTGTGTGTATGTGTATATACTGTGTGTGTGTGTGTGTGTGTATATACTGTGTGTGTGTATATACTGTGTGTGTGTATATATACTGTGTGTGTGTGTGTATATACTGTGTGTGTGTGTATATATACTGTGTGTGTGTGTGTATATACTGTGTGTGTGTGTATATACTGTGTGTGTGTATATACTGTGTGTGTGTGTGTATATACTGTGTGTGTGTGTGTGTGTATATACTGTGTGTGTGTGTGTATATATACTGTTTGTGTGTGTGTATATACTGTGTGTGTGTGTGTGTGTGTGTGTGTGTGTGTATATATACTGTGTGTGTATATATATATATATATATATATATATATATATATATATATATATATATATATATATATATATATATATATGTTATAACTTATACATTGTATTTTTTATGCACATGTTCAAGATAATATTATTATGTAAACTCTCCTTTTTCTGTAATACAAGCTATTTTGAATATCTTATGACAAAAAATAGTGCCTTTTTCTAAATTGCTAACATCCATCTAATGCTATAACAAGTATGTTGAAGTAACGTTATAATCCACGCTTATGCACAAATATAAATGTTCATTTTTTCCCCTGCAGGTAAGACTTGATTTTACAAAACAAAAATGGATGCAGCTTCTCCCAGCCGTCCGATGAAAGACAATAAAGCGTGAACTTTCTATTGCAGCTTCCATTAAACATGAGATTTGTCTACTAGGCTCTGACTTAAAAAAATTGTATATGTACCATTATTACCTTATCTAATACTTTGTAAATAGATTTTATATATTAAATATATGTCTGTACGTATTATAGAACAACTGGAAAGCTTTTAGATGTCCATATCAAATTAGAAGTTTCTTTATTATTATTGCAATTCATTTAATGTAAAATTTATCTTCTGTAAATTTTAGTATTACATTTTTTTTTTTTTAATTATAGTTTAGACATAAAGGTACTTAATAGTGGAAAAAATACATGATTGAATTTGATACTAATTTTGCTTACTCACTGTTGAACTCTATGGGCCAGATTACAATTGGAGCGCTAATTAATGTTCCCGCTCGAGTGTAAACTGCGCTAGAAGTATGCTTTTTACGTGCGTCAGGTTGTTATAGTATTATGAGTTGAAGGTAAACTGTTTTTGCTCTTGCGCTAACCCGACAAGCACAAAAAGCCGAACTTTGACTATTGCATGCGCATTCATATATTCCCCCATAGAAGTTAAAGGAGAAACAAAGTGAAAAGAGAACTCTAACAAACTACAACCCGATCACATATTCTCATGTGCGCTAACACTACATGAAAATATTAATATTTCACATTCCAATGTTCTTCACATAGAAGAATATGTTCTATTTATTCATTCATAAATATTTCTACATATTCCTGATGTTTTTGGTACAATAAATATATATATATATATCTTTCGAGAAACAGTTAACCAGAGCTCTAAGGATGCAGTAATCATTCTAGCATAATTCACAATTGCGCTCAAGAGATTGCATTTTCTTTCATCTCGTAATACCAGCAATAAGCCCGAACACCCACGATAAACCCTTTTATCGCTCGTGCACAAACATTTGCGCTACATTTAAAATCTGGCCCTTACTGTTTAACACCAAAAAAAAGGGTAAAACACATAACTAAAGTCCCATTCAGGAGCTGCAAGCTTTGCAGCTTCCAAGCTCAACACAGACAGTGATTATCAGGCAACTGTCACTGCTGATATGCTCACAGACTGTTTATTGTTTGTGGCCAGCAGTTCTCTTTGGCTCCTGAGAAGGACTTTACCTATGTGTTTAATCACTTTGCTGAGATTATACACACACACAGTGATTAGTTCAACAATTATATCTTCTAATTAATTTTATCATGTACCTTAACCACTATAATGTCCCTTTAAAAGTCTGGATCCAAAACAGGATACTTGTTTGAAAACATTGTAGCCCAAGCGAAAAACTTTTGTTTGAAGTAGCAAAGTGATTTTAATTAGTAAATAAGATTAAAGTTAAATCTATTTAAACACATGAAAATCAAAGAAAGAAGATAATGGACATGGACTACACCAGGATTTTCAAGATGAGTGTAATTGAACTGCTCTTCAAGTGGAAAACCTTATAGACTATGCAACCAAAAATGACTGTTTTGTTTGAAATTGAAATAATAAAATGCTTTGTTTGAGATGAAGGATCATTAAAAGGACAGTAAATTCAAAATTTTACTTAAATGTATTGAATAGTAGACATGTGCGTTTGGATTCGTTCCAAATCGAAATTCGGCCGAATTTGTTAAATTCGTAAATTCGGATCGATTCGAATTTCCGAATTACGGTAGTACCGAATTAGTTCAGATTTATTCGTTACATTCGGATGGCCATGGATTACACTAGTATTGTACAGAATATTAGGTTATATCACTCTGCTATGGATTACACCTAATATATAGTACATAATACTAGTCTAATACACAACATATCCCACCTAACACATACCGAAATTCCGAATTTCCGAATCCAGACAAATTTATTCAAATCTAAATGAATCTGAAACAAATTCATTCGAAATTTTCCGATTTCGAATCAATCCGAACCGAAATTCGAAAACATCCGAATCGAACCGAACCAAAACTAATTTTTCGGCCGTGCACAAGTCTGTTGAATAGATCATGAAGGTTTATAATAACTTATAACAACTTCCAAATTTACTTATATTATCGATTTTGCATAGTTCTCTTGGTATCCTTTGTTAAAGAGTAATTCTAGGTGAGCTCAGTAGCATGCACGTGTTTATGGCAACATTATTCATAGTTCAAATCACTGATTCCATAGGCTGATAAAGACACGTGCACACTCTTGTGCTCATATCAGCCTATATAGATTTAATTTTAAACAAAGGATACTTAAAAAACAAAGCAAATTTGATAGTAGAAGTAAATTGGAAAGCTGTATAAAATGACATACTCTGTCTGAAATATGAAATTTTAATTATTACTGTGGTGTCTCTTTAAACACTAAACTAATGTCAAAGCAAAAACAGCCTGAACATAATGTGCAAATGTATTTATAAATTTATATTAGATGTTTATGCATTGAAATTAATAAATGTAAAGTTTTAGTGCCCATTAGGTGGCGCTGTGTTATAATTCAGGTATTGTTCATGGCTGAGGCCAGTTAGGGACACCTATAAATGGGTCACTAGAGTGTGACATCCGGGATTGTTTGGTATATATAGCAGTGTTTATCTGGGATCTGCACTTCTATTTAACAGGAATTTTGAAAGTCCACAATCTGCAGAACTAAATTATAGAAAAAGGGAACACAAATGTCAAAGTGTTTAATATCCCTTTAAATGCTGATACGCTATGAGTTTAATGTCCATTTAAATTATCAAAATGTTTTTTTTATGTATAATTTTGTTAAAATGTGTAGTAAGAAGTGATTAATAAAGATAATTAATAAAAGTGCCCTGTTTTTTTATGTTAAAGTATTTCCAATGACAATTGTACAGTGTGTTAGATATTCTTATAGATTCAAAATGTGAAGACAGCAATGAATGAAAACTAGGCTTTATACTAAAAGGGAAAGTTTACCTTAAAGGGATTCAGATAGAGCGTGCAATTTTAAGCAACTTTCTAATTTACTCCTATCATCAAATTTTCTTCATTCTCTTGGTATCTTTATTTGAAAAGCAAGAATGTAAGTTTAGAAGCCAGCTCAGTTTTGGTGAACAACCTGGGTTGTTCTTGCTGATTGGTTGATAAATTCACCCACCAATAAACAAGTGCTGTCCAAGGTCTGAACCAAAACTTGGCTGGCTCCTTAGCTTAGATGCCTTCTTTTTCAAATAAATATAGCAAGAGAACGAAGCAAAATTTATAATAGGAGTAAATTAGAAAGTTGCTTAAAATTGCATGCTCTATCTGCATCAAGAAACAATTTGAGTTCAGTATCCCTTTAAATTTTATTCCCCTTTAATTTGTTCCTAATCATCCATTGTACCTGCTGGAGTTTATTAAATGGTTTACAAATTGCTCATTTTACTTTATATCTGTATTTGAAATAGTTTATTTTGCCTGTGGTAACCCTAGCTGTACTGAAAGTTTCTATATTTAGGTATAAGCTATAGAAAAGCTGTGTAAACATAGCCGGCAGAAAAAATTACAGTGCCAGTGGGAGGTAGGAGAGATAAGCAAAAACATGTTAATTTTAAATTGTTCTCTCTAATGGCCTGAAGATCAAGCACTTACAGCCATTAAGAGAAATCACACAACATTTTTGGGGTTATTTTTGCCCTGTATAGTGAGATAAACATCTCTCAAGGTAACAAGTATGTATGGAAAGAGAAGAAATGGCGCAAAAGGCAAGACTCAAGTGAAAGCGTTTAATGACACAGTATAATACACAAATATATATGCACTTACAAGATTAAAATAAGTGTACTGCAATTAGGAGGATCATGGGTGGTACAGTTCTTGTTGCTTCCCACAGCCGGCTTGTTGTAATTGCCGAGCGCTGCTGCACTGGATATGACTGGCAGGTGAATCCGGAATCCGGATACCTTGTCAGCAAGTCCTGTGGCTGTTGTGAGTGCAGGATACCAGGACCCTTTTTCCAGCCTAGATTGTCAGTTCAATACCCTGACGCGTTTCCCCCGGTCAGCGGCCGGGCTTCTTCAAGAGGGATTTAAAAGTGAATGTGTTGGAATGAGCGCTCTTCCTTTTTGAGTCCAAATCATCCAATTAGAGCTCAGAGGTGTGTATAGGAGCTCCTATCATGTCGCTCAAAACATCAAGCGAAATCTGTCCAATCAGGGCTCAGAGGTGTGAGCCAGAGCTCCTGTAAGATTGCTCCTTAGATAGATTCAAGCAAATGTTGATGCCCGTATGTTTCTAAAATAGCAATACTCAAAGGCTAAAACATCGTGGTTGCCTCATTTATGCAGTTATGTCAATAGTGTTACAACAAGATAAAAACAATAAATATACTTACATTTCTATACTATAACAATTAATAAAACATATGTGATAAATTGCATTTTCTATATTTAACAAATAATAATCTTCAAAATTTATAAAAACCTTTCAATGAACGTTGCCAGTGAAAGCAAAAGTTCACTTGCAGTATACGAGTTTTATCCAGACATAATTAGACCTATCATATATAATATGAATGTTCAAAGTAACTGAGCATATTGCTCCTATATATCTTTTATTAAAATCATTTGTTTATTTATAAACGAAGTATTGATACTCTAGTAAGGAATGGTTATATGGGGTAACATGCTATAGAGGAAGTTTTTATTTTATTATCTATATTCTTGATATTTATTTTTACAGATATTGATTATTGGTAAATGCTTGTTAAAAAAGTAATAATGGTAAGTTAAAATACTGATAACAACAAGATCCATAACCTGGTGCAATAAGGACCTATATTGACTCAATGTTAAAAACTATTTAAATTAATTTAGTTTAAACTATTTAGACTTTAAAAATTATATAAAATATATTGATATATATATATCCCTTAAAATTCTAAGAACATTATGTAGAATTAAAATGAATGAATGTGTGTTCTAGGGAAAGGATCTAAAAATGAATTGTTTGATTGATACTATTTACATTGTTTTAACTACTAAAAATACAATTTAAATAAAAGCTGCTACATCAATATCTATATTCATACCGAGTGGTTGGAGTGTTTTAAGTTTATAAATCCACTTGGTTTCAAGTCTCCTTAGCTCGAGTAGCCTATTTGGTTTTGAAGGGGGTACCCAATCTATAACTTGTATTTTTGCCCTGTATAGTGAGATAAACATCTCTCAAGGTAAAATTTGTGTTTTTAAAATTATTTGAGGGACTTCGCTGTACTGACAAGACTTCTTAAATCATCTTGCCTGAGTGAAGAGCTTTAGATCATTGGGCTTTGGTTTACAGACAGCGATAATATAAAGATGTATTTCAGTGTACAGAAAAATTAATAAAATAAGGAGATCTGATTTCCCTGCAAGCTCCACCAATTTTAATAAAATGTGGTTTCAAAGAGCAAATAAAGATAAATAAGCAATCTCTCATACATGTTATACTCTGCAGCTGGCCTAACAAGTCATTGGAAACACATTAAAGGAAACATTATTTTACAGTATACAGGGAGTGCAGAATTATTAGGCAAATGAGTATTTTGACCACATCATCCTCTTTATGCATGTTGTCTTACTCCAAGCTCTATAGGCTCGAAAGCCTACTACCAATTAAGCATATTAGGTGATGTGCATCTCTGTAATGAGAAGGGGTGTGGTCTAATGACATCAACACCCTATATCAGGTGTGCATAATCATTAGGCAACTTCCTTTCCTTTGGCAAAATGGGTCAAAAAAAGGACTTGACAGGCTCAGAAAAGTCAATAATAGTGAGATATCTTGCAGAGGGATGCAGCACTCTTAAAATTGCAAAGCTTCTGAAGCGTGATCATCGAACAATCAAGCGTTTCATTCAAAATAGTCAACAGGGTCGCAAGAAGCGTGTGGAAAAACCAAGGCGCAAAATAACTGCCCATGAACTGAGAAAAGTCAAGCGTGCAGCTGCCAAGATGCCACTTGCCACCAGTTTGGCCATATTTCAGAGCTGCAACATCACTGGAGTGCCCAAAAGCACAAGGTGTGCAATACTCAGAGACATGGCCAAGGTAAGAAAGGCTGAAAGACGACCACCACTGAACAAGACACACAAGCTGAAACGTCAAGACTGGGCCAAGAAATATCTCAAGACTGATTTTTCTAAGGTTTTATGGACTGATGAAATGAGAGTGAGTCTTGATGGGCCAGATGGATGGGCCCGTGGCTGGATTGGTAAAGGGCAGAGAGCTCCAGTCCGACTCAGACGCCAGCAAGGTGGAGGTGGAGTACTGGTTTGGGCTGGTATCATCAAAGATGAGCTTGTGGGGCCTTTTCGGGTTGAGGATGGAGTCAAGCTCAACTCCCAGTCCTACTGCCAGTTTCTGGAAGACACCTTCTTCAAGCAGTGGTACAGGAAGAAGTCTGCATCCTTCAAGAAAAACATGATTTTCATGCAGGACAATGCTCCATCACACGCGTCCAAGTACTCCACAGCGTGGCTGGCAAGAAAGGGTATAAAAGAAGAAAATCTAATGACATGGCCTCCTTGTTCACCTGATCTGAACCCCATTGAGAACCTGTGGTCCATCATCAAATGTGAGATTTACAAGGAGGGAAAACAGTACACCTCTCTGAACAGTGTCTGGGAGGCTGTGGTTGCTGCTGCACGCAATGTTGATGGTGAACAGATCAAAACACTGACAGAATCCATGGATGGCAGGCTTTTGCGTGTCCTTGCAAAGAAAGGTGGCTATATTGGTCACTGATTTGTTTTTGTTTTGTTTTTGAATGTCAGAAATGTATATTTGTGAATGTTGAGATGTTATATTGGTTTCACTGGTAAAAATAAATAATTGAAATGGGTATATATTTGTTTTTTGTTAAGTTGCCTAATAATTATGCACAGTAATAGTCACCTGCACACACGGATATCCCCCTAAAATAGCTAAAACTAAAAACAAACTAAAAACTACTTCCAAAAATATTCAGCTTTGATATTAATGAGTTTTTTGGGTTCATTGAGAACATGGTTGTTGTTCAATAATAAAATTAATCCTCAAAAATACAACTTGCCTAATAATTCTGCACTCCCTGTACTGTCCCTTTAAATGAATAATGCCGTTTTATGGTAGCAATAAAATGTACAGCATAAACCAATGTGGTTCTGTATCTATCAAGTAGTGCAGCTAGATTACTAATTATTATTTTGTGGTAACTGATTGTAAAATCCCTTCTGCTCAACACCCCATAATTAAAGGGACTGTCTACCATAGAATTGTTATTGTTTTAAAAGATAGATAATCCCTTTATTACCCATTCCCCAGTTTTGCATAACCAACACAGTTATATTAATACACTTTTTACCTCTGTGATTACCTTGTATCTAGGAACCTTCTTCCAGCCCCCTGATCACATGACTGTGACTGTTTATTATCTATTGTCTTACATTTAGCATTGTTTTGTGCTACATCTTAAATAACCCCCTGTGCCTGAACACAGTTTTATCTATATGGCCCACAGGTGAACCAAATTCACCTGTACCGTGCCTTTATTAGTCCTATTAACCAAATTCAACTTTGCCAAGCCTTTATTGGTTCTTCTAACCAAATTCACCTGTACCATACCTTAAGGAGTCCCACCAACCAAATTCACATATACAGTGCCATTAGTAATCCCAGCACCCAAATTCACATGTACCATGCCGTTCGTAATCCAACTAATCAAATTCACCCGTACCGTGCCTTTAGAAATCCCACCAACCAAATTCACATGTACCATGCTGTTAGTAATCCCACCAACCAAATTCACATGTACCGTGCCGTTAGTAATCCCTTTAATCAAATTCATCTGTCTCGCGCCTTTATTAGTCCTACGAACCAAATTCAACTTTGCCGTGCCTTTATTGGTCCTTCTAACAAAATTCTCCTGTACCATGCCTTTAGGAGTCCCACCAACCAAATTCACCTGTACCGTGCCTTTAGCCATCCAACAAACCAAATTCACATGTACCGTGCCATTAGTAATCCCACCAACCAAATTCACATGTACCGTGCCGTTAGTAATCCAACCAATCAAATTCACCCGTACCGTGCCTTTAGCAATCCCACCAACCAAATTCACATGTACCATGCCGTTAGTAATCCCACCAACCAAATTCACATGTACCGTGCCGTTAGTAATCCCACCAACAGAATTCACATCTACCGTGCCGTTAGTAATCCCACCAACCAAATTCACATATGTACCGTGCCATTAGTAATCCCATTAAGCAAATTCACCTGTACCATGCATTTATTAGTCCCACCAACCAAATTCACCTGTCTTGCGCCTTTATTAGTCCTACAAACCAAATTCACCTGTACCATGCCTTTATTAGTCCTATTAACCAAATTCAACTGTGCCGTGCCTTTATTGGTCCTTCTAACCAAATTCACCTGTACCATGCCTTTAGGAGTCCCACCAACCAAATTCACCTGTAACATGCTTTTATTAGTCCTACTAACTAAATTCACCTGTACCTTGCTTTTATTGGTCCTATTAACCAAATTCAACTGTACCGTGCCTTTATTAGTCCTACTAACCAAATTCCCCTGTACCATGCCTTTAGGAGTCCCACCAACCAAATTCACCTGTACTGTGCATTTAGTAATCCCTCCAATCAAATTCAAATGTACTGTGCCTTTAGTAATCCCACCAACCAAATTCACATGTACCGTGCCTTTAGTAATCCATAGCGAAGGAAAGAAGGCGCCAAATAGGGTGATATCGCTACAAACAAATTTGATGGCAAAGTGATAAAGATTATTACTCACAAGCCGAGCGGCACTGGATTGTGCCTTCACAAGCAGACCGGGACCTCAGCGTCGCCCGGGAGACCAACCAAGGCAATACCCAATCGATGGTCAGGAACACGCTACCGACAGCCAATCAGGGCCCGAAGCGGTAACACACCTTCCTTTCGAAACCTACGGGTCTCTACACTCCCAGCTGGGAATAGATGATACACCACAGGTGCCGGGAAATTCCTCCAATTCCTCGGTAGTGATGAAGGAAATGGAATAGTGGATAAAGGGGAGAACAAACTCCAGCAGGATATATAAAAACAAGTTTATTAAAATGTTTTTAAAAAGCAACGCGTTTCTCGGCTACACAGAGCCGTTTCATCAGGCTATAATACATCTTCTAAACAGCCTGCTGCTTATAAACCTCCTCTATCCAATTAAAACAGTCCTAATACACACACCCAATTAATGGATTCTCTGTAACTCAATACTGTTGTTAACCCTTGAGTGCTTAAAAATAATAAAGTGCTATCATATTTTTAAAAAAAAACATATATAAACAAATGCAGTTCATACAAATAAAATATAACAATCAATTCCGTCTAATATACAAAAAATCCTACTAGATGTTACGAATGGATAAAAAGTAATTACAAATGGGGGCAATTATAGATACCTAATTGCCCCCATTTGTCAAGTAATACATTTACTTATAATACACAAGTATATAATTTGTAGCAATAAGGAAAATAGAATAGATTATACCTTTTATTGATATGGGAATGGATGGCACATTAAACAACTGTATGTATATGGGTTGGTTCTTAGGGAGTCCAAAATAACCATTATATTTCGATGTGTTAAAATATTTAAATTAAAATATTATAATCAACTAAGAAACAAGAATCTTATATATAAACGGTATTTTGTTTATCAGTTTTAGGTATCATTAGCACAGTTTCACTGTATAATATAATGATAATGTGAGTATTGGTCAGATCCATTAAGTGCTGCAAATGACATATAAATATATGTCTCTCTCCCCCATCTCTTATGCTCTCTCCCACCCTCTCTTTTGCTCTCTCTCTCTTTCTCTCTTTCTCTCTACTCTCTTTTGCTCTCTCTCCCCTCTCTTTTGTTCTCTCTCTCCCCTCTCTCTTTTGCTCTCTCTCCGTCTCTTTTGCTGTCTCGCTCCCTCTCTTCTGCTCTCTCTCCACCTCTCTTTTGTGCTCTCTCCCTCTCTCTTTTGTGCTCTCTCCCCCTCTCTTTTGTGCTCTCTCTCTCCCCTCTCTCTTTTACTGTATCTCTCCCTCTCTTTTTTTCTCTCCCCCTCTCTTTTGCTGTCTCTCCCCCCTCTCTTTTGCTGTCTCTCCATCTCTTTTGCTCTCTCTCTCTCTCTCTCTCTCTCCACCTTCACTTTTTCTCTCCCCCCACTCTCTTTTGCTCTCTCTCTCCCCCCCTCTTCTGCTCTCTCTCTCCCCTCTCTTTTGCTGTCTTTCTTGCTCTCTTTTGCTCTCTCTCCACCTCTTTTGCTCTCTATCTCTCCCCCTCTTCAGCTCTCTCTCTCCCCTCTCTCTAGTCCTGTCTCTTTTCCTCTCTTTTGCGCTCTCTCTTCCCCCTCTCTTTTGCACTCTCCCCCTCTCTTTTGCTGTTTCTCTCCCTCTCTTTATCCCCCCTCTTCTGCTCTCTCTATACCCCTTCTTTAGAGCTCTCTGTCTCTCACGTGGAGTGGGCGTGACCGGTAACGCCCACGTTACACCCCCGGTCACGCCCACTCCACCACATGCCAAATGCCAGGTCAGTTGGAAGGCCAGGTGTGTTTGTCCTCGCTCAGTCTCTACTGCGCATGAGAGCTTCGGACAAACACACTTGGCCTTTTATTATATAGGATATTCTAGTTTACAATCAAATTGTACAGATGATAAACTCACAATAAATGAGTATTCTAGGACTTCAGCTTTGTTGATATTTTGATTATGTTTGTGAGCTGCTGGGCAAAATTAAGAAAAATAATTTCAAATATTAGGAAAAAATAAATACAAAAGCAAACCTGGAATTTGTTAAGATGAAAATAAAATTTAACGCCTAGATTTAGAGTTTTGCGTTAGAAGGGGTGCGTTAGCTACGCGTGGATTTTTTCCCCTGCACCTTTTAAACAACGCTGGTATTTAGAGTTCTCAGAAGGGCTGCGTTAGGCTCCAAAAAGGGAGCGTACAGGCATATTTACCGCCACTTCAACTCTCAATACCAGCGTTGCTTACGGACGCGGCCAGCTTAAAAAACGTGCTCGTGCACGATTCCCCCATAGGAAACAATGGGGCAGTTTGAGCTGGAAAAAACCTAACACCTGCAAAAAAGCAGCGTTCAGCTCCTAACGCAGCCCCATTGTTTCTTATGGGGAAACACTTTCTAAGTCTGCACCTAACACCCTAACATGTACCCTGAGTCTAAACACCCCTAACCTTACACTTATTAACCCCTAATCTGCCGGCCCCACTATCGCTGACCCCTGCATATTATTTTTAACCCCTAATCTGCCGCTTCGTACACCGCCGCAACCTACTTTATCCCTATGTACCCCAAATCTGCTGCCCCTAACACCGCCGACCCCTATATTATATTTATTAGCCCCTAATCTGCCGCCCCCAACGTCGCCGCCACCTACCTACAATTATTAACCCCTAATCTGCCGACCGGACCTCACTGCTACTATAATAAATGTATTAACCCCTAATCCGCCTCACTCCCGCCTCAAAAACCCTATAATAAATAGTATTAACCCCTAATCTGCCCTCCCTAACATCGCCGACACCTAACTTCAAGTATTAACCCCTAATCTGCCGACCGGACCTCGCCGCTAGTCTAATAAATGTATTAACCCCTAAAGCTAAGTCTAACCCTAACACTAACACCCCCCTAAATTAAATATAATTTTGATCTAACGAAATAAAATAATTCTTATTAAATAAATTATTCCTATTTAAAGCTAAATACTTACCTGTAACATAAACCCTAATATAGCTACAATATAAATAATAATTATATTGTAGCTATTTTAGGATTAATATTTATTTTACAGGCAACTTTGTTTTTATTTTAACCAGGTACAATAGTTATTAAATAGTTAATAATTATTTAATAGTTAGCTAGTTAAAATAATTACAAAATTACCTGTAAAATAAATCCTAACCTAAGTTACAATTAAACCTAACACTACACTATCAATAAATTAATTAAATAAACTATCTACAATTATCTACAATTAAATCAACTAAACTAAATTACAAAAAACAAACACTAAATTACAAAAAAAAAACCCACTAAATTACAAAAAATAAAAAAGATTACAAGAATTTAAAACTAATTACACCTAGTCTAAGCCCCCTAAAAAAATAACAAAGCCCTACCCTATTCTAAAATATAAATTTTACAGCTCTTTTACCTTACCAGCCCTTAAAAGGGCATTTTGCGGGGCATTCCCCAAAGAAAACAGCTCTTTGCCTGTAAAAAAACATACAATACCCCCCCAACATTACAACCCACCACAAAAATACCTCTAATCTAACCCAAACCACCCAAATACCTCTAATCTAACCAAAACCCCCCAAATACCTCTAATCTAACCCAAACCCCAAACCTAACACTAAGCCCCTGAAGATCTTCCTACCTTATCTTCACCACACCGGGTATCACCGATCCGTCCAGAAGAGGGTCCGAAGTCTTCATCCTGTCCGGCAAGAAGAGGTCCAGAAGAAGGTCCGAAGTCTTCATCCTATCCGGCAAGAAGAGGGCATCCGGACCGGTAGACATTTTCATCCAGGCGGCATCTTCTATCTTCTTCCACCCGGCACGGAGCGGGACCATCTTGAAGCAGCCGACATGGATCCATCCTCTTCTAACTACGTCCTAAGTCCGAATGAAGGTTCCTTTAAATGACGTCATCCAAGATGGCGTCCCTCGAATTCCGATTGGCTGATAGGATTCTATCAGCCAATCGGAATTAAGGTAGGAAAAATCTGATTGGCTGATTGAATCAGCCAATCAGATTCAAGTTCAATCCGATTGGCTGATCCAATCAGCCAATCAGATTGAGCTTGCATTCTACTGGCTGATCGGATTGAACTTGAATCTGATTGGCTGATTCAATGAGCCAATCAGATTTTTCCTACCTTAATTCCGATTGGCTGATAGAATCCTATCAGCCAATCGGAATTCGAGGGATTCCATCTTGGATGACGTCATTTAAAGGAACCTTCATTCGGACTTAGGACGTCGTTAGAAGAGGATGGATCCGCGTCAGCTGCTTCAAGATGGTCCTGCTCCGCGCCGGATGGAAGAAGATAGAAGATGCCGTCTGGATGAAGATGTCTACCGGTCCGGATGCCCTCTTCTTGCCGGATAAGATGAAGACTTCGGACCCTCTTCTGGACCTCTTCTTGCCGGATAGGATGAAGACTTCGGACCCTCTTCTGGACGGATCGGTGATACCCGGCGTGGTGAAGATAAGGTAGGAAGATCTTCAGGGGCTTAGTGTTAGGTTTTTTAAGGGGGGTTTGGATTAGATTAGGGGTATGTGGGTGGTGGGTTGTTATGTTGGGGGGGTATTGTATGTTTTTTTACAGGCAAAAGAGCTGTTTTTTTGGGGGGCATGCCCTGAAAAAGGCCCTTTTAAGGACTGGTAAGGTAAAAGAGCTGTAAAATTTATATTTTAGAATAGGGTAGGGCATTTGTTTATTTTAGGGGGCTTTGTTATTTTTTTTAGGGGGCTTAGAGTTGGTGTAATTAGTTTAAAATTCTTGTAATCTTTTTTTATTTTTTGTAATTTAGTGTTTGTTTGTTTTTGTAATTTAGTGGGGTTTTTTTTTGTAATTTAGTTTAGTTGATTTAATTGTAGATAATTGTAGATAGTTTATTTAATTAATTAATTTATTGATAGTATGGTGTTAGGTTTAATTGTAACTTAGGTTAGGATTTATTTTACAGGTAATTTTGTAATTATTTTAACTAGGTAGCTATTAAATAGTTATTAACTATTTAATAGCTATTGTACCTGGTTTAAATAAATACAAAGTTGCCTGTAAAATAAATATTAATCCTAAAATAGCTACAATATTATTATTATTTATATTGTAGCTATATTAGGGTTTATTTTACAGGTAAGTATTTAGCTTTAAATAGGAATAATTTATTTAATAAGAATTATTTTATTTCGTTATATCAAAATTATATTTAACTTAGGGGGTGTTAGTGTTAGGGTTAGACTTAGCTTTAGGGGTTAATACATTTATTAAAGTAGCGGTGAGGTCCGGTCGGCAGATTAGGGGGTAATAAATATTATGTAGGGGTCGGCGATGTTAGGGGCAGTAGATTAGGTGTACATAGGGATAATGTAAATTGCGGCGGTGTGCGGTCGGCAGATTAGGGGTTAAACATTTTTAATAGAGTGGCGGCGATGAGGGGGGGCCTCGGTTTAGGGGTACATAGGTAGTTTATGGGTGTTAGTGTACTTTAGAGCACAGTAGTTAAGAGCTTTATGAACCGGCCTTAGCCCATAAAGCTCTTCACTCCTGGCTTTTTTCTGTGGCTGGAGTCTTGTCGTTAGATTTCTAACGCTCACTTCAGCCAAGACTCTAAATTCCGGCGTTAGAAAGATCCAATTGAAAAGATAGGCTACGCAATTGACGTAAGGGGTTCTGCGGTATGGAAAAGTCACGGCTGGAAAGTGAGCGTTAGACCCTTACTTACAAGACTCTAAATACCAGCGGTAGGCCAAAACCAGCGTTAGGACCCCCTTACGCTGGTTTTGACGGCTAACGCAGAACTCTAAATCTAGGCGATAACTAATTGAAACATGTTTAATTCCTCAGTATCCTCTGAAGTAAAGTGATTTTCATGTTCTGGATTCAATTAATTTTATATATCTTATTCTCTTTTAATTACATAGCAATGGAAACTTTTTAAAAAAAAATCACAGACAATTCTAAAAAGTTCAAAATTATTATTAGATATTAAAGGACCATTACATATAATTGCATAATCAACATTGTATTTAAAAACTCAAATGTTTAACAGGCGTAAGCAGTTTAGGAATTTAATATAAAATGCTTAATTATTCATAGTAAACCAACTTAAAGGGCCATGATACCCAAATGTTTAAACACGAGGGGCGCGATCCTATATAGGTCGTAGTTTTCGGCGCAAGCGAGAGAACCCGTGCCGCCCGTAATTTCACCTCACAACTCGACCTATCCAATATACTGCGCCGTCAGATGCTAAACTGGCGTAAGTAGGAAAAACCAGCGATCAACTAAAATGTTCGCAAATACACATTTTAGTCGTCGCAAGTACTTACGCCGGTATTTTGTTCACGTAAAGTCTCAATAAAGTGTATTTTTATGCAAATTAAGCTACGAATCGTAAAAAATAATGGCCAGTTCTAAAAGATGCGACACGTAATTATGCTACTCAAAATTCATACATAAACCCATGCGCAGCAGCCATTTTCTTTAGTGTGTTTGGTTGGTTCTTTGAGCTACAGCACACTGCAGTGAGTAGAGATTAGTGGTAAGAGTAGTGAGAGAGGAGCATTTCATTCAGTTAGTTAGGTTGGATTTTTGGATTGTTAAGCCTGTACATTTACTAACACTTTTTTTTACATATTGCACACATTTTGCATACACACATATACAAAATACACAACACTTTTTTTTATAACACCTAACACATTTTATTTATCTTTTACAGTGTGATAGGCTGAGTGTTTGGTTGTGATTGTGTGTGATTGAAGTGAGAGTGAGTGTGAGTGTGTGAGTGTGTGTAGTTTGAGGATGACAGGGAGAGCTAGGGCGGGGGGGAGGAGGGAAGGGGAGTTGCAGGGAGAGGATTATGGACAGGAGGAGCAGCAGGGTCCCCGTCAGGGAGTGAGTGGAGTGGGGAGAGGGAGAGTTAGAAGGGAGGATGGGAGTGGGGTTGCCCCAAGGCCAGGCACACTCAGAAGATGGATAGAGGGTGTACATGGGGATAGAAGGGGGGAGGAGGGAGAGGATAGGGAGGAACCCACATCAGGGACATCCCAGGGAGGGAGCCAGGTGGCCCAGGATGAGGAGCGCATGAGGTGCCCCAACTTCTCTTTTGCCGAAAACCTCGCGCTAGTCCAGGCCGTCATGGAGAACCACACTGCCCTCTTTGGCCAAGAGAAGGGCAAAGGAGTTGCCCGAAGACGTAGAGATGCATGGCTGAAGGTCGAGGAGGCAGTCAACAGCGTGGCCCAGCAGAGAATGTGGAAGGGCTCAAGAAAAGGTGGAATGACTGCAAGAGGTGGGTGAAGGAGAAAATGGGCCAAGAAGCCATGTACCAGAGGGGAACAAGCGGTGGTCCTCCCCAGGAAGCGGAATATAATGAGTGGCAGGAGATCATTCGCAGGTCCCTGAGCGTCACAGCAGTCCATGGACTTCCACGGGCTCGTGACTCAGGGGCTGCAACATCAGCACAGCATGCTGGTAAGTAACATCCCACACACCAGTATTATATGTATTTGAGATATAACATCTTTTAATGTCACAAATTAATGTACACAATGAGGAGTATGGTATTTGGCCTACTAACAAAAACATCTACAATTATATTTCACATTAAAGGGACATTAAACCAAATCTTTTTATGTCATTATTCAGATAGAGAATACAGTTTTAAACAACATCCCAATTTACTTCTATTATCTAATTTGCTTCATTATTTTGTTATTCTTTGTTTATTAAATATCAATGCACATGGGTGAGCCAATCACATGAGACATTGATGTGCAGCCACCAATCAGCAGCTTCTGAGCCTATCTAGATATGCTTTTCAGCTAAGAATATCAAGAGAATGAAGCAAATTTGGTAATAGAACTAAATTACAAAGTTGTTTAAAATTGCATGCTCTAGCTGAATCATGAAAGAATAAAAATGGGTTTAATGTCCATTTAATGCTACTTAACACATTGAAATTCAGGATATGAGGTGGAATAGTGAAAAACTAACATGTCTCAGAGTAACACAGACCACAAGCCACATGTAGAGTTTTCAGTAAATGGACACTTTTGCCATCACAATACTTTTAGCTCAAGAAAGCACGTTATGTGCCTACATCAGGCTAAAGGAAATTGTGTGACCATAGTGTCACTTAAAAAGCACATTTTCTCCATCACTGACATGTACAAAGAACTATTATATGAAACACATACATGTATACTTTGCATATTAAAATCCCTCATATCACAAATCACAATGTGCACATGCATGTTATAGAGTTTGACATGAGAATGAGTATAGGCCTAGCATGTATCAATGTACATTGTATGCCCACATGGATATATATATATATATATATGATTGTACTATTACCTCTCATCATTTGACTCCTCCACAGAACCTCCTGTCACCAGGGTGCAAACGGGCATGCCTCCACTGCAACCACCAGGTCAGAGAATGCCTCCACCGCAACCACCAGGCCAGAGAATGCATCAACAGTATGCTCCCAGGCATGAGCTGGGTTGGATTGCCTCTGTTGAGGACACAGACGTCATGCCACCAACATTGGAAGAGGAGCCCTGGCCGGAGGACTATTCTTTTGGTTTTGGGGGGGGCAAGTCATCCCCAAAGGGTAGAAGTCTTTACCCCCCCCCCTCCCAATATCAGGCCAGTCAGGACTTTTACCAACACGACATACAAACTGGACAGGCTGAGTGGTTGCACACCAGTTGGCAATGGGACTACCAGTCCACCCGGAGAGCTCCACCATCTGCTTCCCTTGGAAGAGCTCCAGCATATGAAGAGGAGCATATAGCTGTCGTAGTTCCTCCTGCAGCACCAGCTGTCATAGTTCCTCCTGCAGCACCAGCTGTTGTAGTTCCTCCTGCAGCACCAGCTGTTGTAGTTCCTCCTGAAGCACCAGCTGTCGTAGTTCCTCCTGCAGCACCAGCTGTCAAAGTTCCTCCTGCAGCACCAGCTGTTGTAGTTCCTCCTGCAGCACCAGCTGTTGTAGTTCCTCCTGAAGCACCAGCTGTCGTAGTTCCTCCTGCAGCACCAGCTGTTGTAGTTCCTCCTGCAGCACCAGCTGTTCTAGTTCCTCCTGAAGCACCAGCTGTCGTAGTTCCTCCTGAAGCACCAGCTGTCGTAGTTCCTCCTGAAGCACCAGCTGTCGTAGTAACTCCTGAAGCACCAGCTGTCGTAGTTCCTCCTGAAGCACCAGCTGTCGTAGTTCCTCCTGAAGCACCAGCTGTCGTAGTTCCAGATGCAACAGCAGCTAGAGGTGAACCTGCGCCTATAATCCCTGCTGGTGAACAGCCTGTAGATCCTCTGACTTCTGCCCTGGGCGACGAATACATTGCCCTCCAGAGGAGGCTCACAGCAAGCTGAATCCGCACAACCTAGAAGAACCAGGAGATCCACTCCACTTACCTCAGAACCCTCATCCAAGAAGCAAAGAAAAAAATAAATATTCTTATAGTTGACCATAAATCTTGTCCTCTGTTATTTAACATATAATTGTTATCCACATCCATGTGAGGTGCGTTTTAGTACCGTAATATTGTTAAAACTTTGAATAATACCTGTGTGGAAATGGTCCAAAAAGGTATTATTATCATGTTTATGACATATTCCTGTTGTATAAACCACATCACATAGTTGTGTATGAAGGGTACATATAGTAATATTCACTTATAAGAAGTAAATCAAGGTTTCTCACATCCAATATAAATTGACACATGGGTATATCTAACTAATAATGTATTTACAGAAGGTGTGAACATAAGGTATAAACATCAATTTTCATCATTCTTAAAGGGACACTGAACCCAATTTTTTTTCTTTCATGATTTAGATAGAGCATGAAATTTTAAGCAACTTTCTAAGTTCCTCCTATTATCAAATTTTCTTTATTCTCTTGGTATCTTTATTTGAAAATCAAGAATGTAATGTTAGATGTCGGCACATTTTTGGTGAACAACCTGGGTTGTTCTTGCTGATTGGTGGATAAATTCATCCACCAATAAAAAAGTGCTGTCCAGAGTGCTGAACTAAGAAAAAAGCTTAGATGCCTTCTTTTTCAATTAAAGATAGCGAAAGAATGAAGAAAAAATGATAAAAGGAGTAAATTATTAAGTTGCTTAAAATTTAATGTTCTATCTGAATCACAAAAGAAAAAATTTGGGTTCAGTGTCCCTTTAATGATAGTCAATAAATCATAGTGACCTAAACATGAATTCAACAAATGAGAAATATACAGTAATTAGGGCAGTTAAGGGAAGGGGGTTGGGATGGATGTAGTAGTTTCATTTACATGCAGTGGAAATCCGACGTATGAAATTCTGCAAGACATGATATATACACATGCAATGGTTGGTGAGGTACTGTCAAACATCATAATACATGTGAATGTTACGGTTTACTGTACTTATGAACAAGTAACTTACAGGTGAAGTATTCCCGGATGACATAATCCTTCACTTCATTCCCCCTCAGTGTCCCCCTGTCCACATCCGCAGGTACAGGAACCAGCTGCTGCTGCTGCTCTTGGTCAATGTCCCCCAATAAACGTGTGTCCACAGCAATGTTGTATAGAATACAACAAGCATTGACAATGGAACGCACTTTGTTGGGGTTATACTATAGAGCTACGCCTGTAACATCCAGACACCGGAATTTGTTTTTTAATAGGCCAAAGCTCCTTTCGATGACATTCCTTGTTCTTATGTGGGCCTCCTGGTACCTGAGTTGTGGCTCTGTAAGGGGGTGCACCAAGGGGGTTAATAGCCATGGTCTGCAGCCGTACCCTGCGTCACCTGTCATGTAATATATGTATTCTGATTACTACAGGTACATCATGTGCTTAAAGGGACATAACATGGATTTCATTTAAAAGATATATTTAATCAAAACATTAAATTGGTGCATTGTAAGCAATCTACTTTTATGCCAGGATTAGTCTAGACCAAAATTCTATTTTAAAGGACCAGTCAACACAGTAGATTTGCATAATCAACAAATGCAAAATAACAAGACAATGCAATAGCACTTAGTCTAAAATTCAAATGAATATTATTATTTTTTTCTGACGATTTTAAAAGTTATGTATTTTTCCACTCCCCGTGTACCATGTGACAGCCATCAGCCATTCACAAATGCATACACACTTATTCTTGCACATGCTCAGTAGGAGCTGGTGACTCAAAAAGTTTAAATATAAAAAGACTATGCACATTTTGTTAATGGAAGTAAATTGGAAAGTTGTTTAAAATGGCATGCTCTATCTGAATAATGAAAGTTTAAAGGGACAGTCTAGGCCAAAATAAACTTTCATGACTCAGAGCATGTAATTTTAAACAATTTTCAAATTTACTTTTATCACCAATTTTGCTTTGTTCTCTTGGTATTCTTAGTTAAAAGCTTAACCTAGGAGGTTCATATGCTTATTTCTTAGACCTTGAAGGCCACCACTTTTCAGAATGCATTTTAACAGTTTTTCACCACTAGAGAGTGTTAGTTCACGTATTTCATATAGATAACACTGTGCTTGTGCACGTGAAGTTATCTGGGAGCAGGCACTGATTGGCTAGACTGCAAGTCTGTCAAAAGAACTGAAACAAAGGGGCAGTTTGCAGAGGCTTAGATACAAGATAATCACAGAGGTTAAAAGTATATTATTATAACTATGTTGGTTATGCAAAACTGGTGAATGGGTAATAAAGGGATTATCTATCTTTTAAAACAATAACAATTCTGGTGTAGACTGTCCCTTTAATTTTGATTGTGCGTCCCTTTAATGATTCAGATAGAACATGCCATTTTAAGAAAATGTACTTTTAAGTTAAAACCTATTTATAGTATAGTATCCCTTTAAAGGGACATGAAGCACACATTTCTTGTTTCATGAGTTAAAGGGACAGTCTACCATAGAATTGTTATTGTTTTAAAAGATAGATAATCCCTTTATTACCCATTCCCCAGTTTTGCATAACCAACACAGTTATATTAATATACTTTTTACCTCTGTGATTACCTTGTATCTAAGAACCTTCTTCCAGCCCCCTGATCACATGACTGTGACTATTTATTATCTATTGTCTAAAATTTAGCATTGTTTTGTGCTAAATCTTACATAACCCCCAGTGCCTGAACACAGTTATC
The DNA here is from genome assembly GCF_027579735.1 of Bombina bombina. Lineage (NCBI taxonomy): Eukaryota > Metazoa > Chordata > Amphibia > Anura > Bombinatoridae > Bombina > Bombina bombina. The sequence continues at coordinate 54,185,229 of NC_069502.1, read as the reverse complement.
TATATGGCCCACATGTACTTTCTGTCTTATTGTGTTGAAAAGAAATTTAAAAAGCATGTGATAAGAGGCAGCCCTCAAAGGCTTAGAAATCAGCATATGAGCCTAGCTATGTTTAGTTTAAACTAAGAAAACCAAGAGAAAAAAGCAAATTTGATGATAAAAGTAAATTGGAAAGTTGAATAAAATTAAAAGTCCTATCTGAATAATGAAAGTGTAATTTATACTAGACTGTCCCTTTAAAAAGAACCTGCAATTTTCAGCAACTTTATCATTTACTTCTATTATGTAATTTGCTGACAAGCATATTAGATATGCTCATTAGCTGCTGATTGGTGGCTGCACATAGATGCCTCATATAATTGGCTCATCTATGTGCATTGCTAATTTTTCAACAAAGGATATCTAAAGAATAAATCACATGAGATAATAGAAGTGGATTGTAATGTTGTTTAACATTGTATTCTCTATCTGAAACATGAGATAATTAATTTGTGTTTAGTGTCCCTTTAGTAGAAATATACAGACAGAATGAAGGTACTCACCAAGCAGCCATCCTCTCGAGAGTGTTCCATTTTCAAACATCTGGAATAAGGAGGTCTGGCGCAGGATGTAGGAATCATGTGCACTCCCCGGAAAGCCTGCATACACATGTAAGAATTTCAGAGTGGTATCGCAGACCATCTGGCAATTCAATGAGTGAAACCCTTTCTTGTTAATATAGAGGAGTGGCTCCTCATGTGGGGCCATGATACGCACATGTGTGCAATCAATTGCCCCCATGACATTGAGAATACCCCCCAGTCGATAGAAGCCTTGTTTAAGACGGTTCCATTCCTGGAGGGTACGGGGAAATGAATGTATCGTTGTGTCTGGTTATCTAGAGCAGTCAGAACCTCCCCTAGAATCCTGGAGAAGGTAGACTGCGCTAGGCCAGACACAAGCCCCTCTGTTGACTGGAATGAGCCAGATGCCAGGAAGTGTACAACACACAACAGCTTCTGCATACCAGTCAGAGCTCGGTTCCTATACGCTTGAGGGTCAATATCATCCTTCAAGACCTCATATAGGTCAATGAGGCTTGCAGAAGTCAAGCAATATTTTTCCCTGACCTCCTCTTCTGTCATCCCAAACAGGGTGACCCTAACCCTGTGTATCCTTGGTGCTCTTCCCCTCTGCTGATGCCTTCGTCTTTAAGGCCCTGCTGGCCTATGGCCAGCTGCAGCAACAGCAGCATGGGGAGCACCAGGAACAGGGACAACAGCAGGAGGAGCATGGAGGGCAGCAGCAACAGCAGGAGCAGGGACAGCTACAGCACCATGACCAGGGACCTCAGCAGCAGGAATATCATCCAAAACAGGCGCTTGTAGGGGTTTCAGCACCCCTTGTGTCCCACGACACTGTCTCACTCTAAATGCAATCTACTGTAAGGGAAACATGGTGGCTAATGAGGGTGTGCATTTGCAGGTGTTTTAAGGCTGCAGGTGAGAGGTTGTGCTGTTTGTGATTGGTTTGACACACTTGCATGGGCAGGAATAATAAATGCTTTTAAGAGGTTAACTATTTGTGATCAAGCTGCTGCTATGTATATTGTTAAGCATGCATTTGTAAGGCCTTCATAGAGTTACGTTGGTTTCTAAGTCAGTGCAAGGGTTACTGCGCCTGCAATTTGTGTCGAGATGAGACTGGAGTAGATTTTCTGAAATCTGCGCGCGTAAGTCCTTACGCCGTATATTGGATACCAAACTGCGCGTGTTTTGTATGTCAGTCTATGGGCCAAAAAACGACAGGCGAAGGCAGAAATATACGCGCGTAACTTCTAAGTTACGCCGTATATAGGATACCAAACCCGTGCAAAATTTGGCGTCGCCGGCTTTTGCGGGCGATGATTTATATCGGATCGAGGCCTTGAAAGTGATGCAGCATAGCTGTAAAAAACTGACTAGAAAATATCAACTGAACATCTCTATGTTAAAAAGAAAGATATTTTACCTCAAAATGTCCTAAGTATTCACACCCCATTGTAAAGGACTTTAAGCAGCAAATCAGTATGCCTGTCCCGGGACCTTCATGGGAGCATGCCTCATGCACACTCATCTTATTTCCCTTTTCAGTTTAAGGAAGTTTGCTATGAAATCTCATGAGAGTTTAAGTGAAATCTCATGAGATCACAGTAAGAGTACATGACCTCAGCACTGTTGATGCTGATTGGCTGCTGTTCATTTCTTCATTTTATTTTTTATTTTTTTAGTAACTGAAAGATAACTTTACAGAACTGAAAGATAACTTTTGCGAGGTAAAATATCTTCCTTTTTTACACAGAGATGCTCATGTGATATTTTCCTGTCAGCTTTTTACAGTTATACTGCATCAGTTTCAAGTGATTTAGCATATGAGTATTATGTCCCTCTAAGTATTGGTTAGAGAAAAGCTATGTAAACATAACCAGCATAAGGAACTACTCTCCCAGTTGGAGGGGAAGAGAGAGAGAGACTATAAAATCTAAGAATTGATATACAGACAGAAATAAGATAAGAAAGCATGTGTGTATAAACATTGATAAAATATGATTTATTTGAAAGCTCAGCACACATTTTTTTGGGTTGTGATGTCAAAGAATTAAATATATATATAAAAAGCTCTTTCATATACAACAATAAACATAAGCTAGTGTACATGTTATTCTCTGCTGCTGGTTTAACAAGTAAACACATTAAGGGGAAACAGTTTTGCATGCTACTGTCCCTTTAAGTGTGAAAGTGCACAGTGGCAGGGATCAAAATCCTAACCTTACCCCATATGTGTATCTCATTTGTAGTCAGTTATCATTACTGTTAAAACCAAACAATGGAGATTTTGTTAGCACAATGATAGAGGGAAGCCCTGTCTTCTGCAGACTCAAATGTGAATTAACCTTTGGACCTTTTAATATAATAGATAATTCAGAAAAAATATTGTGATATTCTGTGCTCTGCTGATTGGTCTCCAGTTCTCTTTGGACTCTGTTAACCCCCTTATAATGTTGTAATACTTTATTTACATTTACCAGATTCTACTGATTTTTTAATTGTGCACTGAATCAAATTTCCATTTTCCCCAGGCCTGATGCAAAATGTTCACATCAGTTAAATAGATATTCTAGTTTACAATCAACTTGTACAGATGATAAACTCAAATTAGTATTCTAGGACTTAAAGGGACATGAAACCCAGACTTTTCTTTTATGATTTAGACAGAGAATACAATTTTAAACAACTTTCCAATTTATTTCTATTTTTTAATTTGCTTCCTTCTCTTGTTATCCTTTTGCTGAAAGTTTATCTAGGAAAGCTCAGGAGCAGCAAAGAACCTAGGTTCTAGCTGCTGATTGGTGGCTGCATATATAAACCTATTGTCATTGGCTCATTATGTTTTGGATGAAATTAATTATATTTATAAAATAAAGTTAAATTAGTTTCCAGCAGTCGCTGATGTTTCTTTTTCTGGTCTGACGTATATAACTTCCAGGTATCTTATTCTGTTTTAATTACACAGCAATGGATTTTTTTTTTTTTTTAAATCACATTCATCAAAATAAACTGAAAAACATATAAAATTCAAACACGTAATACAAATATGCACACAAGGTAACAGATCATGGGGTTGATTCCAATCTTTCCCAAAAATTTTGTTTGAAATTTGATTGGCCATTTTTTTAATCTAAACAATAAGGCCTAGATTTAGAGTTTGGCGGTAGCCGTGAAAACCAGCGTTAGAGGCTCCTAACGCTGTTTTTAGGTTACCGCCGGTATTTGGAGTCAGTCAGGAAAGGGTCTAACGCTCACTTTTCAGCCGCGACTTTTCCATACCGCAGATCCCCTTATGTAAATTGCGTATCCTATCTTTTCAATGGGATCTTTCTAACTCCGGTATTTAGAGTCGTGGCTGAAGTGAGCGTTAGAAATCTAACGACAAAACTCCAGCCGCAGAAAAAAAAGTTAGTAGTTAAGAGCTTTCTGGGCTAACGCCGGTTTATAAAGCTCTTAACTACTGTGCTCTAAAGTACACTAACACCCATAAACTACCTATGTAACCCTAAACCGAGGTCCCCCCACATCGCTGCCACTCTATTAAATTTTTTTAACCCCTAATCTGCCGACCGCCACCTACGTTATACTTATGTACCCCTAATCTGCTGCCCCTAACACCGCCGACCCCTATATTATATTTATTAACCACTAACCTGCCCCCCACAACGTCGCCGCCAGCTACCTACAATAATTAACCCCTAATCTGCATACCGGCACCTATGTTATACTTATGTACCCCTAATCTGCTGCCCCTAACACCGCCGACCCCTATATTATATTTATTAACCCCTAATCTGCCCCCCTCAACGTCGCCTCCACCTGCCTACACTTATTAACCCCTAATCTGCCGAGCGGACCGCACCGCTACTATAATAAAGTTATTAACCCCTAATCCGCCTCACTCCCGCCTCAATAACCCTATAATAAATAGTATTAACCCCTAATCTGCCCTCCCTAACATCGCCGACACCTAACTTAAATTATTAACCCCTAATCTGCCGACCGAATCTCGCAGCTACTGTAATAAATGGATTAACCACTAAAGCTAAGTCTAACCCTAACCCTAACATCCCCCTAAATTAAATATAATTTAAATCTAATGAAATAAATTAACTCTTATTAAATAAATTATTCCTATTTAAAGCTAAATACTTACCTGTAAAATAAACCCTAATATAGCTACAATATAAATTATAATTATATTATAGCTATTTTAGGATTTATATTTATTTTACAGGTAACTTTGTATTTATTTTGTACCAGGTACAATAGCTATTAAATAGTTAAGAACTATTTAATAGCTAAAATAGTTAAAATAATTACAAATTTACCTGTAAAATAAATCCTAACCTAAGTTACAATTAAACCTAACACTACACTATCAATAAATAAATTAAATAAAATACCTACAATTACCTACAATTAAACCTAACACTACACTATCAATAAATGAATTAAATACAATATCTACAAATAAATACAATTAAATAAACTAACTAAAGTACAAAAAATAAAAAAGAACTACGTTACAAAAAATAAAAAAATATTTACAAACATTAGAAAAATATTACAACAATTTTAAACTAATTACACCTACTCTAAGCCCCCTAATAAAATAACAAAGACCCCCAAAATAAAAAAATGCCCTACCCTATTCTAAATTACAAAAGTTCAAAGCTCTTTTACCTTACCAGCCCTGAACAGGGCCCTTTGCGGGGCATGCCCCAAGAAATTCAGCTCTTTTGCCTGTAAAAAAACACATACAATACCCCCCCCCAACATTACAACCCACCACCCACATACCCCTAATCTAACCCAAACCCCCCCTTAAATAAACCTAACACTAAGCCCCTGAAGATCTTCCTACCTTGTCTTCACCTCACCGGGTATCACACCGATCCGTCCTGGCTCCGATATCTTCATCCAACCCAAGCGGGGGCTAGACATCCATCATCCGACGGCTGAAGAAGTCCAGAAGAGGGTGAGGTGAAGACAAGGTAGGAAGATCTTCAGGGGCTTAGTGTTAGGTTTATTTAAGGGGGGTTTGGGTTAGATTAGGGGTATGTGGGTGGTGGGTTGTAATGTTGGGGGGGTATTGTATGTTTTTTTTTACAGGCAAAAGAGCTGAATTCTTTGGGGCATGCCCCGCAAAGGGCCCTGTTCAGGGCTGGTAAGGTAAAAGAGCTTTGAACTTTTGTAATTTAGAATAGGGTAGGGAATTTTTTTATTTTGGGGGGCTTTGTTAATTTATTAGGGGGCTTAGAGTAGGTGTAATTAGTTTAAAATTGTTGTAATTTTTTTCTAATGTTTGTAAATATTTTTTTATTTCTCCAACATTGGTGTGTCCGGTCCACGGCGTCATCCTTACTTGTGGGAATATCTCTTCCCCAACAGGAAATGGCAAAGAGTCCCAGCAAAGCTGGCCATATAGTCCCTCCTAGGCTCTGCCCACCCCAGTCATTCTCTTTGCCGTTGCACAGGCAACATCTGCACGGAGATGGTTAAGAGTTTTTTGGTGTTTAAATGTAGTTTTTTATTCTTCTATCAAGTGTTTGTTATTTTAAAATAGTGCTGGTATGTACTATTTACTCTGAAACAGAAAAGGATGAAGATTTCTGTTTGTGAGAGGAAAATGATTTTAGCAGACAGTAACTAAAATCGATTGCTGTTTCCACATAGGACTGTTGAGATGAAGTAACTTCAGTTGGGGAAAACAGTTAGCAGACTTTTCTGCTTAAGGTATGACTAGCCATATTTCTAACAAGACCATGTAATGCTGGAAGGCTGTCATTTCCCCTCATGGGGACCGGTAAGCCATTTTCTTAGTCAAGCAAACAGAATAAAGAGCTTAATATGGGCTATAAAACTGGTAGACACTTTTATGGGCTAAATCGATTGCTTTATTTGGGCATTTTATACATGTTTATGCTGATAATTCACATTTATAAACTTGGGGAACGTTTTTTAATGGCAGGCACTATGTTAGACACCTTTTCCAGTCAGGGAGGGCCTTCCCAGTTGTAGGCTGAGCCTCATTTTCGCGCCATTACTGCGCAGTTGTTTTTGAGAGCAAGACATGCAGATGCATGTGTGAGGATCTGAAAGTAGCTGGAAAAGTTTCTAGAAGGCGTCACTTGGTATCGTATTCCCCTCTGGGCTTGGTTAGGTCACAGCAAAGGCTATAGCTGGGACTGTATAGGGGTTAAATTTGTAAATGGCTCCGGTTCCGTTATTTCAAGGGTTAAAGCTGAAAATTGGCGTGCAATACTCTTAATGCTTTAAGACACTGTGGTGAAATTTTGGTAATTTTTGAACAATTCCTTCATACTTTTTCACATATTCAGTAATAAAGTGTTTTCTGTTTAAAATTTAAAGAGACAGTAACGGTTTTGTTTTAAAACGTTTTTTGTGCTTTATTGACAAGTTTAAGCCTGTTTAACATGTCTGTGCCTTCGGATAAGCTATGTTCTATATGTATGAAAGCCAATGTGTCTCCCCATTTAAATTTGTGTGATAATTGTGCCATAGCGTCCAAACAAAGTAAGGACAGTACTGCCACAGATAATGAAATTGCCCAAGATGATTCCTCAGATGAGGGGAGTAAACATGATACTACATCATCTCCTACTGTGTCTACACCAGTTTTGCCCACGCAGGAGGCCCCTAGTACATCTAGCGCGCCAATGCTTATTACCATGCAACAATTGACGGCTGTAATGGATAACTCCATAGCAAATATTTTATCCAAAATGCCTACATATCAGAGAAAGCACGATTGCTCTGTTTTAAACACTGAAGAGCAGGAGGGCGCTGATGATAATTCTTCTGTCATACCCCCACACCAATCTGAAGTGACCATGAGGGAGGTTTTGTCAGATGGGGAAATTTCAGATTCAGGAAAAATTTCTCAACAAGCTGAACCTGATGTTGTGACATTTAAATTTAAATTAGAACATCTCCGCGCACTGCTTAAGGAGGTGTTATCTACTCTGGATGATTGTGACAACTTGGTCTTCCAGAGAAATTATGCAAGATGGACAAGTTCCTAGAGGTTCCGGTGCACCCCAACGATTTTCCTATACCCAAGCGGGTGGCGGACATAGTGAATAAGGAGTGGGAAAAGCCCGGCATACCTTTTGTTCCCCCCCCCTATATTTAAGAAATTATTTCCTATGGTCGACCCCAGAAAGGACTTATGGCAGACAGTCCCTAAGGTCGAGGGGGCAGTTTCTACTCTAAACAAGCGCACTACTATTCCTATCGAGGATAGTTGTGCTTTCAAAGATCCTATGGATAAAAAATTGGAGGGTTTGCTTAAAAAGATTTTTGTACAGCAAGGTTACCTTCTACAACCCATTTCGTGCATTGTTCCTGTCACTACAGCAGCGTGGTTCTGGTTCGAGGAACTAGAAAAGTCGCTCAGTAGAGAGACTCCATATGAGGAGGTTATGGACAGAGTTCACGCACTTAAGTTGGCTAACTCTTTTATTTTAGATGCCGCTTTGCAATTAGCTAGATTAGCGGCGAAAAATTCAGGGTTTGCAATCGTGGCGCGCAGAGCGCTTTGGCTAAAGTCTTGGTCAGCGGATGTGTCATCCAAGACAAAATTGCTTAACATCCCTTTCAAAGGTAAAACTCTATTTGGACCAGAATTGAAAGAGATTATCTCAGACATCACTGGGGGAAAGGGCCACGCCCTTCCACAAGATAGGCCTTTCAAGGCCAAGAATAAGTCTAATTTTCATTCCTTTCGCAATTTCAGGAATGGACCGGCCTCTAATTCTGCATCCTCTAAGCAAGAGGGTAATGCCTCACAACCCAAACCAGCCTGGAAACCGATGCAAGGCTGGGACAAGGGTAAGCAGGCCAAGAAGCCTGCTGCTGCTAACAAAACAGCATGAAGGAGTAGCCCCCGATCCGGGACCGGATCTAGTAGGGGGCAGACTCTCTCTCTTTGCTCACGCTTGGGTAAGAGATGTTCAGGATCCCTGGGCACTAGAAATAGTTTCTCAGGGTTATCTTCTGGAATTCAGGGAACTACCCCCAAGGGGAAGGTTCCACATGTCTCACTTATCCTTAAACCAAATAAAGAGACAGGCGTTCTTACATTGTGTAGAAGACCTGTTAAAGATGGGAGTGATACACCCAGTTCCAATAAAGGAACAAGGAATGGGATTTTATTCAAATCTGTTCGTAGTTCCCAAAAAAGAGGGAACTTTCAGACCAATTTTGGATTTGAAGATCCTAAACAAATTTCTCAGGGTACCATCGTTCAAGATGGAAACCATTCGAACGATTCTACCCACTATCCAGGAAGGTCAATTTATGACTACCGTGGATCTAAAGGATGCGTACCTACATATTCCTATCCACAAAGAACATCATCAGTTCCTAAGGTTCGCCTTTCTGGACAAACATTACCAGTTTGTGGCCCTCCCATTTGGGTTAGCCACTGCTCCAAGGATTTTCACAAAGGTACTAGGGTCCCTTCTAGCGGTTCTAAGACCGAGGGGCATTGCAGTAGTACCTTACTTGGACGACATTCTAATACAAGCGTCGTCCCTGTCAAAAGCAAAGGCTCATACAGACATTGTTCTGGCCTTTCTCAGATCACACGGATGGAAGGTGAACATAGAAAAAAGTTATCTGTCTCCGTCAACAAGAGTTCCCTTCTTGGGAACAATAATAGATTCCTTAGAAATGAGGATTTTTCTGACAGAGGTCAGAAAGTCAAAACTTCTAAGCACTTGTCAAGTTCTTCATTCTGTTCCACGTCCTTCCATAGCGCAGTGCATGGAAGTAGTAGGGTTGATGGTTGCAGCAATGGACATAGTTCCTTTTGCACGAATTCATCTAAGACCATTACAACTGTGCATGCTCAAACAGTGGAATGGGGACTATACAGACTTGTCTCCAATGATTCAAGTAGATCAGAAGACCAGAGATTCACTCCGTTGGTGGCTGACCCTGGACCATCTATCCCAGGGAATGAGCTTCCGCAGACCAGAGTGGGTCATTGTCACGACCGACGCCAGTCTAGTGGGCTGGGGCGCTGTCTGGGAATCCCTGAAAGCTCAGGGGCTATGGTCTCGGGAAGAGTAGTAAAACGAAGGAATGGATACAGTGCCAAAAGGCCTAGGGATGGATATACAAACTGCCACTCGTTAAAAGTACAGATTTATTACAATCAGATAAAAAACAATAAATGACATAAAGGAAGAAATGAAATAAAATCAAATAGTAATATATAGAGAGTGGAATAATGTCTATAAAATAAGCACTGGGTCTAAGGCGAACAATATAGACCAAATGTTTAGAAATTCATTAATATCATAAAATTACTCTCAGACGCAAAAGCTGCCTAACATGCTGATAATCAACGAGGTGTATGATTATCTAGGAATGACCATGCCAGCTGAGCACTCAGTTGGTGGGAAAGCTAATATGTGGGGCTGCTAGTCAGATGATAAAGTGTGTCAGTTATGGATCCATAGTGTGGTATGCGCAGTGGTGAAATGTCAGGGAGGTGCGTATAGGATAATGTGAGTGATCCCAAATACAGAACCAGCCTTGGTTCAAATGCTTAGAAGCAACCAATGGACAAACACAATAAGAAAAATACAATGAGAGAAATAAAAAACTCGCAAGATAAATACAGAAATAGTGAGGGGAGACCTTGGAGGGGAATAATTAGTGTCCCAAAAAAAGTGCCGAGTGATAGCTAGTAACACAGGAGACTCTGACACAACTCAAAAAAGTCTAAAACTGCTCCAAAAAACCAGAGAACAAAAAGTACTAATGTGACAAATCCAAAAAATGTTGTAAAAAATCCAAAAATGATGTTCAACAAAGGGTGATAGAGAACAATGTTAGTGAAAATTGAAAAAAAGATAAAAACGGTAAAAATAAAAGTTAATTTGTAATCCAAGTGTAATCAAATAAAATAAGAGGTAATCCAAGTGATATCACATCAAAACATAAAAACGAAATCCAAGTCTTATCACATCAAAGCAAAAAGATGAAGATTAGAATCCTAAGTGGTTTAACAAGGAAAAAAGGTGTACAAGAAAAAAGGTGTACAAGAAAATCCCAGGGATCCCAATGTAACTTTTGGCAATCAGCTGCTCTTTGTAACGTCCCTAGTAGATTCCTGTAACCCAGATATAAAACATAGCGTAATACAGTTAAAAATATAATAATCACAGTAGAAAGATGCTTACCAAAGGGTCTATGCGTTTCGGTCCTCAATAGACCTTTCTCAACCTGTCTCGGGAAAAGTCTCTTCTCCCGATAAACATTCTGGAACTAAGAGCGATCTTCAATGGTCTCAGGGCTTGGCCTCAGCTAGCAAAGGCCAGATTCATAAGATTCCAATCAGACAACATGACGACCGTTGCGTATATCAATAATCAGGGGGGAACAAGGAATTCCCTGTCGATGAAAGAAGTGATCAAAATAATTCAATGGGCGGAGGATCACTCCTGCCACCTATCTGCGATCCACATCCCAGGTGTGGAAAACTGGGAAGCGGATTATCTGAGTCGTCAGACATTCCATCCGGGGGAGTGGGAACTCCACTCGGAGATCTTTGCCCAACTAACTCAATTATGGGGCATTCCAGACATGGATCTGATGGCGTCTCGTCAGAACTTCAAGGTTCCTTGCTACGGGTCCAGATCCAGGGATCCCAAGGCGACTCTAGTAGATGCACTAGTAGCACCTTGGACCTTCAACCTAGCTTATGTATTTCCACCGTTTCCTCTCATTCCCAGGCTGGTAGCCAGGATCAAACAGGAGAGGGCCTTGGTGATCTTGATAGCTCCTGCGTGGCCACGCAGGACTTGGTATGCAGACCTGGTGAATATGTCATCGGTTCCACCATGGAAGCTACCTTTGAGACAGGACCTTCTTGTTCAGGGTCCATTCGAACATCCAAATCTGGTCTCCCTCCAGCTGACGGCTTGGAGATTGAACGCTTTATTCTATCAAAGCGTGGGTTTTCAGATTCTGTGATAGATACTCTGGTTCAGGCCAGAAAACCGGTAACTAGAAAGGTTTACCATAAAATATGGAAAAGATATATCTGTTGGTATGAATCCAAAGGATTCCCATGGAATAAGATAAAAATTCCTAAGATTCTCTCCTTTCTACAAGAAGGTTTGGAGAAAGGATTATCTGCAAGTTCTCTAAAGGGACAGATCTCTGCTTTATCTGTCTTAACTATTTCTTCTGCTAGAAGAGTTTCAGAGTTATCTGCTCTGCAGTGTTCTCCGCCCTATCTGGTGTTCCATGCAGATAAGGTGGTTTTGCGTACTAAGCCTGGTTTTCTTCCAAAGGTTGTTTCTAACAAGAATATTAACCAGGAGATAGTTGTACCTTCTTTATGTCCGAATCCAGTTTCAAAGAAGGAACGTTTGTTACACAATTTGGACGTAGTCCGTGCTCTAAAATTCTATTTAGAGGCTACAAAAGATTTCAGACAAACATCTTCTTTGTTTGTTGTCTATTCTGGTAAAAGGAGAGGTCAAAAAGCGACTTCTACCTCTCTTTCCTTTTGGCTTAAAAGCATCATCCGATTGGCTTATGAGACTGCCGGACGGCAGCCTCCTGAAAGAATCACAGCTCACTCCACTAGGGCTGTGGCTTCCACATGGGCCTTCAAGAACGAGGCTTCTGTTGACCAGATATGTAAGGCAGCGACTTGGTCTTCACTGCACATTTTTGCCAAATTTTACAAATTTGATACTTTTGCTTCTTCGGAGGCTATTTTTGGGAGAAAGGTTTTGCAAGCCGTGGTGCCTTCCGTTTAGGTAACCTGATTTGCTCCCTCCCTTCATCCGTGTCCTAAAGCTTTGGTATTGGTTCCCACAAGTAAGGATGACGCTGTGGACCGGACACACCAATGTTGGAGAAAACAGAATTTATGCTTACCTGATAAATTACTTTCTCCAATGGTGTGTCCGGTCCACGGCCCGCCCTGGTTTTTTAATCAGGTCTGATGAATTATTTTCTCTAACTACAGTTACCACGGTACCATATGGTTTCTCCTATATTTTTCCTCCTGTCCGTCGGTCGAATGACTGGGGTGGGCGGAGCCTAGGAGGGACTATATGGCCAGCTTTGCTGGGACTCTTTGCCATTTCCTGTTGGGGAAGAGATATTCCCACAAGTAAGGATGACGCCGTGGACCGGACACACCGTTGGAGAAAGTAATTTATCAGGTAAGCATAAATTCTGTTTTTTTGTAACTTAGTTCTTTTTTATTTTTTGTACTTTAGTTAGTTTATTTAATTGTATTTATTTGTAGGAATTGTATTTAATTTATTTATTGATAGTGTAGTGTTAGGTTTAATTGTAGATAATTGTAGGTATTTTATTTAATTTATTTATTGATAGTGTAGTGTTAGGTTTAATTGTAACTTAGGTTAGGATTTATTTTACAGGTAATTTTGTAATTATTTTAACTATTTTAGCTATTAAATAGTTCTTAACTATTTAATAGCTATTGTACCTGGTTAAAATAAATACAAAGTTACCTGTAAAATAAATATTAATCCTAAAATAGCTATAATATAATTATAATTTATATTGTAGCTATATTAGGGTTTATTTTACAGGTAAGTATTTAGCTTTAAATAGGATTAATTTATTTAATAAGAGTTAATTTATTTTGTTAGATTTAAATTATATTTAACTTAGGGGGGTGTTAGTGTTAGGGTTAGACTTAGCTTTAGGGGTTAATACATTTATTAGAATAGTGGTGAGCTCCAGTCAGCAGATTAGGGGTTAATGTTTGAAGTTAGGTGTCGGCGATGTTAGGGAGGGCAGATTAGGGGTTAATACTATTTATTATAGGGTTAGTGAGGCGGATTAGGGGTTAATAACTTTATTATAATAGCGGTGCGGTCCGCTCGGCAGATTAGGGGTTAATAAGTGTAGTTAGATAGAGGCGACGTTGTGGGCGGCAGATTAGGGGTTAATAAATATAATATAGGGGTCAGCGATGTTAGGGCAGCAGATTAGGGGTACATAGGGATAATGTAGGTTGCGGGGGTGTACGGAGCAGCAGATTAGGGGTTAAAAATATTATGCAGGGGTCAGCGATAGCGGGGGCGGCAGAATAGGGGTTAATAAGTGTAAGGTTAGGGGTGTTTAGACTCGGGGTACATGTTAGAGTGTTAGGTGCAGACGTAGGAAGTGTTTCCCCATAGGAAACAATGGGGCTGCATTAGGAGCTGAACGTGGCTTTTTTGCAGGTGTTAGGTTTTTTTTCAGCTCAAACAGCCCCATTGTTTCCTATGGGGATATCGTGCACAAGCACGTTTTTTAAGCTGGCCGCGTCCGTAAGCAACTCTGGTATCGAGAGTTGCAGTGGCGTTAAATATGCCTGTACGCTCCCTTTTTGGAGCCTAACGCAGCCATTCTGTGAACTCTCAATACCAGAGTTATTTAAAAGGTGCGGCCAGAATAAAGCCAGTGTTAGCTACGCGGGTCGTTACCGACAAAACTCTAAATCTAGCCGTAAGAATCTTATCAAGTCAAACTCAGCGGAGCTTGATAAATGTCAATATCTTCACATTTACATTTCATGTTATTGATGATGGTGATATGTTCAATATCTTTTTTTTATTATTTAGTGAGATTTAATTGTCAATAAAAAGGGCCATTTTTGGCATAGGCAGCTCCATCTTGTTTTGTTGGTCTGAGCACAAGCAGATGAGGTGCCGATATTGTTATCTTTTAAAAGATGTGTTTTCCATTCAATTTGCAATTGTTAAAGGGACAGTCCATTCCAAAATAAACTTTCATGATTCAGATAGGGCATGTCATTTTAAAAAAACCTTCCAATTTACTTTTATCACAAAATTTGCATTGTTCTCTTGGTATTCTTAGTTGAAAGCTAAACCTAGGAAGGCTCATATGCTAATTTTTTAGACCTTGAAGGCTGCCTCTAATCCATTTTGACAGCTTTTCACTCACGACTAGGGGGCATTAGTTCATGTGTGTCATATAGATAACACTGAGCTCACTCACGTAAAGTTACCTAGGAGTCAGCACTGATTGGCTAAAATGCAAGTCTGTCAAAATAACTGAAATAAGGGGCAGTTTGCATAAGCTTAGATACAAGGTAATTACAGAGGTAAAATGTGTATTATTATAACTGTGTTGGATATGCAAAACTGGGAAATGGGTAATAAAGGGATTATCTATCTTTTTAAACAACAAAGATTCTGGTGTTGACTGTCCCTTTTAAGTATTTATCAAGTGCCTTTGGCTGTTAAATTCAATGGGATTCATTTATCATCACGTGGTGGACAGGGGCAGACATATTTGCCCCTGTGCACCTGGCATCTCCTCTGGCAGGCCCACATTTACCATTGCACACAAGTGCCCCCTGCCTGCCCACAGCCAATCACGCACGGGCATGATCTATTAATCTTGCTGATCGGAAAAGATCGGGGAGTTTAAATTCGCCACCTAAGAGGTAGAGAATAGGCAAGGGAAGAGGGTCTAATGACCGCTGCTTGATAAATCCTGACTGCAGGTTTGACGCTTGTGCAATCCTGCAGTCAAAGGGAGGAGAAGGGCTTAATAAATCGAGCCCAATTAGTATATTTCAATATTTATTTGATAATTTGTGGTTGGATAGATTCTGATTACCAAAACCTTTGTTGTCAATTAATTATATGGGTAAATTTTCCAATATACATTCTGCATCAATATTTTTCCAGTACAGAAATGGTGTTATTGACTGCATTGTTATTGTTTCAATGTTAAAAAAAGGCCTATCAAGCGCCATAAAGCAGCCTATAGTGATGTCCCGAACTGTTCGCCCGCGAACGGTTCACAGCGAACATAGCTTGTTCGCGTTCGCGTTTGTGGGCGAACACATGGCGATGTTCAATCCGCCCCTATGTGTCATCATTGTGGAAATTTTGACCCTTTATGTCACAGCCGCCTGACACATTAGAGCCAATCAACATCAGACACTCCTTCACAGACCCTCCCAGCTACTCGGAATCCGCCATTTTAGACTCATAACGACCTTGCTTTCTTAATGAGAGGACGTGTTGTGTTTCTTTCATGTAATTAACAAGAGTCCATGAGCTAGTGACGTATGGGATATACATTCCTACCAGGAGGGGCAAAGTTTCCCAAACCTTAAAATGCCTATAAATACACCCCTCACCACACCCACAAATCAGTTTTACAAACTTTGCCTCCGATGGAGGTGGTGAAGTAAGTTTGTGCTAGATTCTACGTTGATATGCGCTCCGCAGCAAGTTGGAGCCCGGTTTTCCTCTCAGCGTGCAGTGAATGTCAGAGGGATGTGAGGAGAGTATTGCCTATTGAATGCAGTGATCTCCTTCTACGGGGTCTATTTCATAAGGTTCTCTGTTATCGGTCGTAGAGATTCATCTCTTACCTCCCTTTTCAGATCAACGATATACTCTTATATTTACCATTACCTCTGCTGATTCTCGTTTCAGTACTGGTTTGGCTTTCTACAAACATGTAGATGAGTGTCCTGGGGTAAGTAAGTCTTATTTTCTGTGACACTCTAAGCTATGGTTGGGCACTTTATTTATAAAGTTCTAAATATATGTATTCAAACATTTATTTGCCTTGACTCAGAATGTTCAACTTTCCTTATTTCCAGACAGTCAGTTTCATATTTGGGATTATGCTTTAATTATCATATTTTTCTTACCTCAAAAAATTTGACTTTTTTCCCTGTGGGCTGTTAGGCTCGCGGGGGCTGAAAATGCTTCATTTTATTGCGTCATTCTTGGCGCGGACTTTTTTGGCGCAAAAATTCATTTCCGTTTCCGGCGTCATACGTGTCGCCGGAAGTTGCGTCATTTTTTTGACGTTATTTTGCGCCAAAAATGTCGGCGTTCCGGATGTGGCGTCATTTTTGGCGCCAAAAGCATTTAGGCGCCAAATAATGTGGGCGTCTTATTTGGCGCCAAAAAAATATGGGCGTCGCTTTTGTCTCCACATTATTTCAGTCTCATTTTTCATTTGCTTCTGGTTGCTAGAAGCTTGATGTTTGGCATTTTTTTCCCATTCCTGAAACTGTCTTATAAGGAATTTGATCTATTTTGCTTTATATGTTGTTTTTTCTCTTACATATTGCAAGATGTCTCACGTTGCATCTGAGCCAGAAGATACTACAGGAAAACCTCTGCCTGCTGGATCTACCAAAGCTAAGTGTATCTGCTGTAAACTTTTGGTAGCTATTCCTCCAGCTGTTGTTTGTATTAAATGTCATGACAAACTTGTTAATGCAGATAATATTTCCTTTAGTGATGTACCATTGCCTGTTGCAGTTCCCTCAACATCTAAGGTGCAGAATGTTCCTGATAACATAAGAGATTTTGTTTCTGAATCCATAAAGAAGGCTTTGTCTGTTATTTCTCCTTCTAGTAAACGTAAAAAGTCTTTTAAATCTTCTCTCTCTACAGATGAATTTTTAAATGAACACCATCATTCTGATTCTTTGGACTCTTCTGGTTCAGAGGATTCTGTCTCAGAGATTGATGCTGATAAATCTTCATATTTATTTAAGATGGAATTTATTCGCTCTTTACTTAAAGAAGTACTAATTGCTTTAGAAATAGAGGATTCTAGTCCTCTTGATACTAATTCTATTCGTTTGGATAAGGTTTTTAAAGCTCCTGCGGTTATTCCAGAAGTCTTTCCTGTTCCTAATGCTATTTCTGCAGTAATTGCTAAGGAATGGGATAGATTGGGTAATTCATTTACTCCTTCTAAACGTTTTAAGCAATTATATCCTGTTCCGCCTGACAGATTAGAATTTTGGGACAAAATCCCTAAAGTTGATGGGGCTATTTCTACCCTTGCTAAACGTACTACCATTCCTACATCGGATGGTACCTCGTTTAAGGATCCTTTAGATAGAAAAATTGAATCTTTTCTAAGAAAAGCTTATCTATGTTCAGGTAATCTTCTTAGACCTGCTATATCATTGGCTGATGTTGCTGCAGCTTCAACTTTTTGGTTGGAAACTCTAGCGCAACAAGTAACAAATCGTGATTCTCATGATATTATTATTCTTCTCCAGCATGCTAATAATTTCATCTGTGATGCCATTTTTGATATTATTAGAGTTGATGTTAGATTTATGTCTCTGGCTATCTTAGCCAGAAGAGCTTTATGGCTTAAGACTTGGAATGCTGATATGGCTTCTAAATCAACTCTACTTTCCATTTCTTTCCAGGGAAACAAATTATTTGGTTCTCAGTTGGATTCTATTATTTCAACTGTTACTGGTGGGAAAGGAACTTTTTTACCACAGGATAAAAAGTCTAAAGGTAAAAACAGGGCTAACAATCGTTTTCGTTCCTTTCGTTTCAACAAAGAACAAAAGCCTGATCCTTCGTCCTCAGGAGCAGTTTCAGTTTGGAAACCATCCCCAGTCTGGAATAAATCCAAGCCTGCTAGAAAGGCAAAGCCTGCTTCTAAGTTCACATGAAGGTACGGCCCTCATTCCAGTTCAGCTGGTAGGGGGCAGGTTACGTTTTTTCAAAGAAATTTGGATCAGTTCTGTTCACAATCTTTGGATTCAGAACATTGTTTCAGAAGGGTACAGAATTGGTTTCAAGATGAGACCTCCTGCAAAGAGATTTTTTCTTTCCCATGTCCCAGTAAATCCAGTGAAAGCTCAAGCATTTCTGAATTGTGTTTCAGATCTAGAGTTGGCTGGAGTAATTATGCCAGTTCCAGTTCCGGAACAGGGGATGGGGTTTTATTCAAATCTCTTCATTGTACCAAAGAAGGAGAATTCCTTCAGACCAGTTCTGGATCTAAAATTATTGAATCGTTATGTAAGGATACCAACGTTCAAGATGGTAACTGTAAGGACTATATTGCCTTTTGTTCAGCAAGGGAATTATATGTCCACAATAGATTTACAGGATGCATATCTGCATATTCCGATTCATCCAGATCATTATCAGTTCCTGAGATTCTCTTTTCTAGACAAGCATTACCAATTTGTGGCTCTACCGTTTGGCCTTGCTACAGCTCCAAGAATTTTCACAAAGATTCTCGGTGCCCTTCTGTCTGTAATCAGAGAACAGGGTATTGTGGTATTTCCTTATTTGGACGATATCTTGGTACTTGCTCCGTCTTTACATTTAGCAGAGTCTCATACGAATCGACTTGTGTTGTTTCTTCAAGATCATGGTTGGAGGATCAATTTACCAAAAAGTTCTTTGATTCCTCAAACAAGGGTAACCTTTCTGGGTTTCCAGATAGATTCAGTGTCCATGACTTTGTCTTTAACAGACAAGAGACGTCTAAAATTGATTACAGCCTGTCGAAACCTTCAGTCTCAATCATTCCCTTCGGTAGCCTTATGCATGGAAATTCTAGGTCTTATGACTGCTGCATCGGACGCGATCCCCTTTGCTCGTTTTCACATGCGACCTCTTCAGCTCTGTATGCTGAACCAATGGTGCAGGGATTACACGAAGATATATCAATTAATATCTTTAAAACCGATTGTTCGGCACTCTCTGACGTGGTGGACAGATCACCATCGTTTAATTCAGGGGGCTTCTTTTGTTCTTCCGACCTGGACTGTAATTTCAACAGATGCAAGTCTCACAGGTTGGGGAGCTGTGTGGGGATCTCTGACGGCACAAGGAGTTTGGGAATCTCAGGAGGTGAGATTACCGATCAATATCTTGGAACTCCGTGCAGTTTTCAGAGCTCTTCAGTTTTGGCCTCTTCTGAAGAGAGAATCGTTCATTTGTTTTCAGACAGACAATGTCACAACTGTGGCATACATCAATCATCAAGGAGGGACTCACAGTCCTCTGGCTATGAAAGAAGTATCTCGAATTTTGGTTTGGGCGGAATCCAGCTCCTGTCTAATCTCTGCGGTTCATATCCCAGGTGTAGACAATTGGGAAGCGGATTATCTCAGTCGCCAAACGTTGCATCCGGGCGAATGGTCTCTTCACCCAGAGGTATTTCTTCAGATTGTTCAAATGTGGGGGCTCCCAGAGATAGATCTGATGGCCTCTCATCTAAACAAGAAACTTCCCAGGTATCTGTCCAGATCCCGGGATCCTCAGGCGGAGGCAGTGGATGCATTATCACTTCCTTGGAAGTATCATCCTGCCTATATCTTTCCGCCTCTAGTTCTTCTTCCAAGAGTAATCTCCAAGATTCTGAGGGAATGCTCGTTTGTTCTGCTAATAGCTCCGGCATGGCCTCACAGGTTTTGGTATGCGGATCTTGTCCGGATGGCATCTTGCCAACCATGGACTCTTCCGTTAAGACCAGACCTTCTGTCTCAAGGTCCTTTTTTCCATCCGGATCTGAAATCCTTAAATTTAAAGGTATGGAGATTGAACGCTTGATTCTTGGTCATAGAGGTTTCTCTGACTCCGTGATTAATACTATGTTACAGGCTCGTAAATCTGTATCTCGAGAGATATATTATAGAGTCTGGAAGACTTATATTTCTTGGTGTCTTTCTCATCATTTTTCTTGGCATTCTTTTAGAATACAGAGAATTTTACAGTTTCTTCAGGATGGTTTAGATAAGGGTTTGTCCGCGAGTTCTTTGAAAGGACAAATCTCCGCTCTTTCTGTTCTTTTTCACAGAAAGATTGCTATTCTTCCTGATATTCATTGTTTTGTACAAGCTTTGGTTCGTATAAAACCTGTCATTAAGTCAATTTCTCCTCCATGGAGTTTGAATTTGGTTTTGGGAGCTCTTCAAGCTCCTCCGTTTGAACCTATGCATTCATTGGACATTAAATTACTTTCTTGGAAAGTTTTGTTCCTTTTGGCCATCTCTTCTGCTAGAAGAGTTTCTGAATTATCTGCTCTTTCGTGTGAGTCTCCTTTTCTGATTTTTCATCAGGATAAGGCGGTGTTGCGAACTTCTTTTGAATTTTTACCTAAAGTTGTGAATTCCAACAACATTAGTAGAGAAATTGTGGTTCCTTCATTATGTCCTAATCCTAAGAATTCTAAGGAGAAATCATTGCATTCTTTGGATGTTGTTAGAGCTTTGAAATATTATGTTGAAGCTACGAAATCTTTCCGTAAGACTTCTAGTCTATTTGTTATCTTTTCCGGTTCTAGGAAAGGCCAGAAAGCTTCTGCCATTTCTTTGGCATCTTGGTTGAAATCTTTAATTCATCTTGCCTATGTTGAGTCGGGTAAAATTCCGCCTCAAAGAATTACAGCTCATTCTACTAGGTCAGTTTCTACTTCCTGGGCGTTTAGGAATGAAGCTTCGGTTGACCAGATCTGCAAAGCAGCAACTTGGTCCTCTTTGCATACTTTTACTAAATTCTACCATTTTGATGTATTTTCTTCTTCTGAAGCAGTTTTTGGTAGAAAAGTTCTTCAGGCAGCGGTTTCAGTTTGAATCTTCTGCTTATGTTTTTTGTTAAACTTTATTTTGGGTGTGGATTATTTTCAGCAGGAATTGGCTGTCTTTATTTTATCCCTCCCTCTCTAGTGACTCTTGTGTGGAAAGATCCACATCTTGGGTAGTCATTATCCCATACGTCACTAGCTCATGGACTCTTGTTAATTACATGAAAGAAAACATAATTTATGTAAGAACTTACCTGATAAATTCATTTCTTTCATATTAACAAGAGTCCATGAGGCCCACCCTTTTTTGTGGTGGTTATGATTTTTTTGTATAAAGCACAATTATTCCAATTCCTTATTTTATATGCTTCGCACTTTTTTTCTTATCACCCCACTTCTTGGCTATTCGTTAAACTGATTTGTGGGTGTGGTGAGGGGTGTATTTATAGGCATTTTAAGGTTTGGGAAACTTTGCCCCTCCTGGTAGGAATGTATATCCCATACGTCACTAGCTCATGGACTCTTGTTAATATGAAAGAAATGAATTTATCAGGTAAGTTCTTACATAAATTATGTTTTTTACTCCTGACATTAATAGGAAAAACATAGCTAGGCTAGTGTATTTACAGTCCAGAAGGACTCCACTCATCTCTGCTGCAAGCACAGCACCCCAAAAAGCCCTTTTTAGGGCTATATTTCGTGCCGTTTTTTTTTTTTTTTTTTTTTTTTTTATTAGCATTTGCCTGGCTTTCAGCTGTGTGTTTAAGGCTCACAGCATATGCTGTGACTACTGCCACCACTGATATCTCCCTAACAACATTAGTTTAAATTTAATTAACCCAAAAATTTAATTATTTTTCTAGTGTAATTTTTTTTCATTTTCTATCAGGCCTGTGTCACACAGCATATACTCTGGTTCATTCATTGTGCCAGCCAGCAGCCAGCAGTGTTAATATCCGTTTATAACATTATTTTAAATAAAAAAATAAAAAATATTTTGCTAGTGTAATCTAATTACATTTACTATCAGGCCTGTGTCTGTCAGGCTCACTCAGCATTAATATACCTCATTTTTTTCAGTCTTTTGGTTAATTGGTCTGTGCCAGGCAGCCACCCAGCACTATCTTCTTCACCTTAATTTTAATATAAAAAAAAAAGTTTAAATTTGTTTGATAGTGTAATCTAATATAATTTTCTATCCGGCCTGTGTGTTTTGCTGACATAGAGAGCCTACTGTGTTTACTTGCTGCCCTCCCTAGTCTATGGGCCACGACTCATATGTGTTTAACCTTTTTTTAATTCCCCCCCAAAAAAAATAATTTAAATCATTTTTCTAGTGTAATCTAATAGTATTTTCTATCAGGCGTGTGTGTATCCGACTTACAGAGCCTACTGTTTTTAATAGCTGCCCTTCCAAGGCTATCAGCCACGACTCATATGTATGTGCTTAACCTTTTTCTTAAAATTTCCAAAAAAAAGTCTTTAAATCATTATGCTAGTGTAATCTAATTGTATTTTCTATCAGGCCTGTGTCTAACTGTCTATCTGACTTACACAGCATACTGTTGTTATAATTGCTGCCCTACGTAGCAGCCAGCCAGTGCGACCACTCATAGAGTCATATGGGCATTGCACTTCTTAACATAATTTTAATATTAAAATCTAAAATTTTACAATATTTATTTATTTTATTGCAAACAATTTAGGAATGTTAGGTGATTTAGGCCCTTTATGGGTTAAAAGCAGACTCTGCATCAACTATGTCATTTTCCATGGGAGTTTTGCCAGGGATCCCCCTCCAGCATGCGACAGTCCAGGTGTTAGTACCCTTGAAACAACTTTTCCATCACTATTGTGGCCAGAAAGAGTCCTTGTAGGTTTTAAAGTTCGCCTGCCTATTGAATTCAATGGCGGGTTCGCGAACAATACCGGAAGTTCGAGTCCGCCGTTCGCGAACCGAAAATTTTAGGTTCGCGATATCACTAGCAGCCTATAAGCACGAATGAAAAAAATACCCTTGACCTCTATATTCTTTACAATACTGGAATAATGAAAATATTAAATAAAAATTATAGTAATAAATAATTTTTAACAAAATCACTTTTTCATATTTTTTGCATTATTGATGAAACATAAATATGTTAATATCTTCTTAAAGGTATCAGTTACTTCATGGTTTTTCAGGCAGTAAATTAGCGGGTTTACCAAAGGGATTATAATTATATACACAGAAGAAATATATTTTTGTTGGTTTTGTATATAACTGGAGAGAGAACCAGAATACATCGTCATTCCAGTTCCAAAATATAAACACACTACGGTCAAATGAGAGGCGCAAGTGGAGAAAGCTTTACCTCTTGCAACGGAGTCAATCTTTAATACGGTGGCAATAATACAAATATAAGATGCTATAATAAATATAAAAGGGGTAATAATTGAAATAAAACTGATGCAAAATGCTATTAGCTCACTTAACTCAGCATTCTCACAGGCCAGTTTAACCACAGCAAGAAATTCACATGTAAAATGATCAATCTGATTCGGGTTACACAATGGCACGGGCATTGCAAGACTTGGTAGAATTATTATTAAGAAGCTCCCTACCCATGCAATGACTGCCATCAGATAGCAGATTTCCCAACTCATAATAACAGTATAATGAAGTGGGTGACAAATTGCTGCATAACGATCGTAGGCCATGACTACAAGGAGCAGACACTCAGCTACCCCGAGGAGCAGACTGATATATACCTGGATGATGCATGCACCCAATGATATAACTTTGTGAGTAGAAAATATATCTCTCAAAAATCTTGGTAGAGCATTTGAAGAATAAAATAAATCAATAAATGATAAGTTGCAGAGAAAAAAATACATAGGTGTGTGTAAACGGGTATTAATTATAACAATGGCAATAATAAGCAAGTTTCCAATGCATGTCAATAAATATATAACAAAAATTAGGATGAAAAGTCCAACATTTGCTTTTTGGAAAACAGAAAATCCCAGTAGTATAAATTCAGTGGCTAATGTTCGGTTTAATATTTCCATATTGAGATATGTTCTTCTTGGGAAGGTAATTAAAATGTTATAATCATCAAAAGGTACTTGAGCCAGTGTCCAGTTGTAACAAAAGCCACATAGACTTTAGTTTAGTCTCAAGTTAACCTATACATAAATTAAATACATTAATTAAATAAAACCTGAGTTAGATGGTGATCTTATAAGTGAAGCTACATTCATTTATTAGATGTATTATTATTATCAGGTATTTGTAGAGCGCCAACAGATTCCGCAGCGCTATAAACATAGACGGTATACAAGGTAGCAATTATAGGGGTCAAATGGGTAGAGGGCCCTGTTGAGAGTTGCACTGTTGTAGTCGGCTCTTATGAAGATGATCTACAAACAGCTGTGCTCATAGGCTTACATTCTAAGGGGTTCAAGGGGAAAGCGATGGAGTTAGGAAAGGTTAGTGTTGGTTGTATGCATCCCTGAATAGTAGAGTCTTTAGGGAGTGCTTGAAGCTGTTAAAATTAGGGCAGAGTCTTGTGGAGCGAGGCAGGGAGTTCCACAAGATGGGAATCAGTCTGGAGAAGTCTTGTAAACGGGAATGTGAGGAAGTAACAAGAGAGGAGGAGAGGAGGAGATCGTAAGCAGAGTGAAGGAGACGGGAGGGAGGGAGAGTATCTGGAGACAAGGTTTGAAATGTAGGGGGAAGCAGTGCAGTTGAGGGCTTTATATGTAAGAGTGAGGATTGTGTGTTTAATTCTGGAGGCAAGAGGAAGCCAGTGAAGGGATTGGCAGAGAGATGCAGCAGATGAAGAGCGACGTGTAAGAAAGATAAGCCTGGCAGAGGCATTCATTATGGATTGTAAAGGAGCTAGGCTGCAGCTAAGGAGACCAGAGAGGATGTAGTTGCAGTAGTCGAGGTGGGAAAGGATGAGAGAGGGGAATAAAATCTTAGTTGTGTCTTGTCTAAGGAAATGTCTAATTTTAGAGATGTTTTGAGGTGGAAGCGGCAGGCTTTAGCCAAGGACTGAATGTGAGGAGTGAAAGAAAGTTCTGAGTCAAGTGTGACCCCAAGACATTGTGCATGCAGGGTAGGGGTAATGATGGAGTTGTCAACAGTTATAGAAAATTGGGGGGGTGGTGATTTTGGAAGAAGAGGGGAAAATAAGGAGCTCAGTTTTGGAGAGATTTAGATTAAGGTAGTGAGAGGACATCCAAGATGAGATATGAGAAAGACAGTTAGTGACACGGGTTAGTAAGGTTGGAGATAGGTCTGGTGCAGATATATGTAGTATAAGAATTCCAATTGCACATAGAAAAGTTAAGGCTAGATTACAAGTGGAGCGCTAAATATTGCTTGCACGATAATGTGTGCTGGTATTACAAGCAAATTGCTATGTGAACACTCGCTCACTCAGCTAAGTGGGTAAGTAGCGCAGTGATGGGCAGCATTTTTAAATATATATATATATATATATATATATATATATATTTACATTGCGCTTTATGTTACACACTGTTCCCATAGACCACAATGTAAAGACACTTTTTAGTGCTGTTTTTCCCCCACCCACCAACTTTAAAGCCCCAAAACTGCCTAGTGCAGTTTTTTTTAATTAAAAAATAAATGCTAAAAAGTTTTAAGAAAAAACTACAATGCCCTCTATTATGAGGGCAATTGGGGGACTTTTAGAAAATTAACCAGAGATCTAATCTATGGTTAATTTTTTGGAATGCTATTTGCTACCATAAGGTCACTATAACAATAATCAGCCACTTGTAATGGCTGGTTAATTATGGCGCTCCCACAAACGGCAATAATTTAGCACTCCACTTGTAATCTAGCCTTTAATATTTTATTCTTACACATCGTTTAGATACGTTTACTGTGTTAATAAGTTCCTTAGAGCATCAGTCACTTCCTGTTTTTTTTCAGAATGTAAATCAGAGGGGTTTACAAAGGGCTTACAAATATACATAACAAAAATATATCTTATATCTTTGAAGCCATAATCCAATAATATAAATTGAGCACAAATGACAACACACAGCACAATTGTTTGCTCTCAACCTCATGTAATAAATCACTTATGGGGCCCTATTTATCAAATTCCTGGGCAAACAGGGTTTTCTATCAGGAGCCTGTCTGCCCAGCATCGAGGCAGCAACAACCCCATCTTCCATCTTTCCGCAACCAATCAGATGAGAGGGGGGCTTGTCATCATCCCAGTTGGACCTTAAAAGGACATGCAACTCTAAAAAATTCTCTCATAATTCAGATAGGACATACAATTTTAAACAAGCATTTGCTTGTATTGTTACATTTGCTTAATTCCCGTGGTATCCTTTGTTGAAGGAGCAGCAGTGCACTATTGGGAGCTAGCTGAATACACCCGGTGAGCCAATGACAAGAGGCGTATATGTGCAGTCACCAATCAGCAGCTAGCTCCTAGTAGTGCATTGTTGCTCCAGAACATTAACACTTGCTATTGTTCATTCAGATTGTTCATTCAAACATGCAGAAATAAATTAAAGGAGGCGATTTAAGCGCTAGTATAATCACCAATCGTCTAACTCAATTGCTCCTAACTCCTAACTTGATCCATTACAATCTGGTAACTCAACAGAAACCGCTCTCACTAAAGTAACAAATGACCTGTTATCAGCTAAAGAAAAGGGCCACTACTCCTTACTAATTCTTATTGACCTATCACCTATCCACATATTCCCTGACCCTTCCTCTTTGATCAACCTCTGACATACGTCTCTCCACTTCTATTATCTCTACGTCCCACTCCAACCTCAAGACTTCTCATGTGCTGCTCCAACCTTGTATAGCATACTACGCTCCTTGAAAACAGACCTATTCAGAGAAGCTTACCATCTCTCCTCTGTTTTTCATCCAAACCAAAATAATTATTGAACATCCTGATTTACTGCTGCAACTACAATTCATGTAACAAGCTACCCCAAACCTTATGTCTCTGCACCCTCAACCTGTAGACTGTAAGCTCTCCGAAGCAGGGCCCTCTTCCTCATGTACTAGATTAGGCTGTTATGTTTTGTATTTTATCACAAATCCTTGTCATTAAATACCCTTATCTGTACCCAGCTGGACGGAATTTTGCGGCGCTAAACAAATAAATGATAATAATGATAGTAAATACCGTGGGATTTTATATTGAATGTTTAGTTATGTGTAATGAAACTAATTTGCAATATATTTTCATTATTTAATTTGATCCGATTTCTTGTAATTTAGCTCTGAAAATTGTGGCTTTTCAGATTCTCAGAATTTGAAATGCACCCGCTGACATCTCAAGGCATATACATAACTTTTAATTTCATGCATTTTATACTAATATTCATGCTGTAGATATCTTAGTTGTTTGCAGGGTAAAGGGGTAGTTTAGCATCCCAGAACCGGAAGGTACCACATCCCGCCGTGAGGGGGGGTTAAAGGGATAGGTTCCCAACGGTGGTTGCGGCGCCCGGGAATGAAATTGGAACAGAGTGATCAACTCCATATTTACCTAAACATGTTACCTTTATCCCACCGTGGCATGGTTAGGTTCCCAGCGGGAACAGTAAAAAGGTAACATGTTTAGGTAAATGTGGAGTTAATCGCTCTGTTCCAATGTCATTCCCGGGCCGCCGCAACCGCCGCTGGGAGTCTAACCATGATCCTCCCCCCACAGTGGGAAAAAGGTAACATGTTCAGGTAAATGTGGAGTTGATCGCTCTGTTCCAATTGCCCCCACCACAGTGGGATGTGGTACTTCCGAATTTGGGATGCTAAACTACACCTTTACCATTTGCAGACTCAAACGTAAAGGGTTTAAACGTTTATATATGTGTATGTGTGTGTGGAATCATGCTATCTCTGCTATTTAAAATAATAATAATAATTGTATGTGTTATGGAGACACTGAGGCCTAGTTATCAATGTGTCAAATTTCCTGCCTTCGCTGGCCCAATACGCCCGCCTAAGCTTGCCTACCTTCGCCGCCGCGGACCTGAAAAAATTCACCTAAGTTATCAATAAATCTGTCAAAAAGCCGCGCACCAAGTACGGGGCGATGAGCAGCGGACTGTGAGAGTTATCACTCATCCGATCTCGCTGCTCTTCGGCATTTTTACAGCTTTATTGCTAGCCTGTCACTAAGCACCCACACTAACTACACTGTTCTACCCGCTATACCGGCACCCCCGGAGCCTCCCGTAACTCAATAAAGTTAGTAACCCCTAAACCGCCGCTAGTAGACCCCGCCGCAACTCTTATAAATGTATTAACCCCTAAACTGCCGCTCCCGGACACCCCCGCAACCTACATTATACCTAGTAACCCCTATCCTGCCCCCCTATACCGCCGCCCTCTAAAATAAAGTTATTAACCCCTCTCCTGCTGATCCCGCACCTCACCGCAACTAAATAAATAGTTTAACCCCTAAACCGCTGCTCCCGGACCCTGCCGCAACCTATATTAAACTTATTAACCCCTAATCTGCCCCCCTACACCGTCGCCACCTATAATACATTTATTAACCCCTATCCTGCCCCCCCTACACCGCCTCCACTGTAATAAATTTATTAACCCCTAAACCTAAGTCTAACACTAACCCTAACACCCCCCTAACTTAAATATTAATTAAATAAATCTAAATAATATTTCTATTTTTAACTAAATTAATCCTATTTAAAACTAAATACTTACCTTTAAAATAAACCCTAATATAGCTACAATATAAATAATAATTATATTGTAGCTATCTTAGGATTTATTTTTATTTTACAGGTAACTTTCAATTTATTTTAACTAGGTACAATAGCTATTAAATAGTTATTAACTATTTAATAGCTACCTAGCTAAAATAAAGAGAAATTTACCTGTAAAATAAAAACTAACCTAAGTTACAATTACACCTAACACTACACTATACTTTAATAAATTATTCCTATTTAAAACTAAATACTTACCTGTAAAATAAACCCTAAGATAGCTACAATGTAATTAATAATTACATTGTAGCTATTTTAGGATTTATATTTATTTTACAGGTAACTTTGTATTTATTTTAGCTAGTTAGAATAGTTATTAAATAGTTATTAACTATTTAATAACTACCTAGCTAAAAGAAATATAAAATTTCCTGTAAAATAAATCCTAACCTAAGTTACAATTAAACCTAACACTACACTATCATTACATTAATTAAATAAATTAACTACAAATAACTACAATTAAATACAATTACATAAACTAACTAAAGTACAAAAAATAAAAAAAGCGAAGTTACAAAAAATAAAAAAAATAAGTTACAAACATTTAAAAAATATTACAACAATTTTAAGCTAATTACACCTAATCTAAGCCCCCTAATAAAATAACAAAGCCCCCCAAAATAAAAAAATTCCCTACCCTATTCTACATTAAAAAAGTTCAAAGCTCTTTTACCTTACCAGCCCTTAAAAGGGCCTTTTGTGGGGCATGCCCCAAAGAAAACTGCTCTTTTGCCTGTAAAAGAAAAATACAACCCCCCTAACATTAAAACCCACCACCCACATACCCCTAATCTAACCCAAACCCCCCTTAAAAAAACCTAACACTACCCTCCTGAAGATCATCCTACCTTGAGTCGTCTTCACTCAGCCGAGCCACCGATGGAACCGAAGAGGAGATCCGGAGCGGCAGAAGTGATCCTCCAAGGGGCGCTGAAGAAGTCTTCCATCCGATGAAGTGATCCTCCAGGTGGCGCTGAAGAAGTCTTCCATCCGGGCGATGTCATCTTCCAAGCGGGGTCTTCAATCTTCTTTCTTCAGTATCCATCTTCATCCCGCCGACGTGGAACATCCTTCTTTCCCGACGGACTACCGACGAATGAAGGCTCCTTTAAGGGACGTCATCCAAGATGGCGTCCCTTCAATTCCAATTGGCTGATAGGATTCTATCAGCCAATCGGAATTAAGGTAGGAAAAATCTGATTGGCTGATTGAATCAGCCAATCAGATTGAAGTTCAATCCGATTGGCTGATCCAATCAGCCAATCAGATTGAGCTTGCATTCTATTGGCTGTTCCAATCAGCCAATAGAATGCGAGCTCAATCTGATTGGCTGATTGGATCAGCCAATCGGATTGAACTTCAATCTGATTGGCTGATTCAATCAGCCAATCAGATTTTTCCTACCTTAATTCCGATTGGCTGATAGAATCCTATCAGTCAATCGGAATTGAAGGGACGCCATCTTGGATGACGTCCCTTAAAGGAGCCTTCATTCGTCTGTAGTCCGTCAGGAAAGAAGGATGTTCCGCGTCGGCGGGATGAAGATGGATCCTGAAGAAAGAAGATTGAAGACCCCGCTTGGAAGATGACATCGCCCGGATGGAAGACTTCTTCAGCGCCGCCTGAAGGATCACTTCATCGGATGGAAGACTTCTTCAGCGCCCCTTGGAGGATCACTTCTGCCGCTCCGGATCTCCTCTTCGGTTCCATCGGTGGCTCGGCTGAGTGAAGACGACTCAAGGTAGGATGATCTTCAGGGGGGTAGTGTTAGGTTTTTTTAAGGGGGGTTTGGGTTAGATTAGGGGTATGTGGGTGGTGGGTTTTAAAGTTGGGGGGGTTTGTATTTTTCTTTCACAGGCAAAAGAGCAGTTTTCTTTGGGGCATGCCCCACAAAAGGCCCTTTAAAGGGCTGGTAAGGTAAAAGAGCTTTGAACTTTTTTAATGTAGAATAGGGTAGGGAATTTTTTTATTTTGGGGGGCTTTGTTATTTTATTAGGGGGCTTAGATTAGGTGTAATTAGCTTAAAATTGTTGTAATATTTTTTTAAATGTTTGTAACTTATTTTTTGTATTTTTTGTAACTTAGCTTTTTTATTTTTTGTACTTTAGTTAGTTTATGTAATTGTATTTAATTGTAGTTATTCGTAGTTAATTTATTTAATTAATGTAATGATAGTGTAGTGTTAGGTTTAATTGTAACTTAGGTTAGGATTTATTTTACAGGTAATTTTGTATTTCTTTTAGCTAGGTAGTTATTAAATAGTTAATAACTATTTAATAACTATTCTAACTAGCTAAAATAAATACAAAGTTACCTGTAAAACAAATATAAATCCTAAAATAGCTACAATGTAATTATTAATTACATTGTAGCTATCTTAGGGTTTATTTTACAGGTATTTAGTTTTAAATAGAAATAATTTATTAAAGTACAGGGAGTGCAGAATTATTAGGCAAATGAGTATTTTGACCACATCATCCTCTTTATGCATGTTGTCTTACTCCAAGCTGTATAGGCTCGAAAGCCTACTACCAATTAAGCATATTAGGTGATGTGCATCTCTGTAATGAGAAGGGGTGTTGTCTAATGACATCAACACCCTATATCAGGTGTGCATAATTATTAGGCAACTTCCTTTCCTTTGGCAAAATGGGTCAAAAGAAGGACTTGACAGGCTCAGAAAAGTAAAAAATAGTGAGATATCTTGCAGAGGGATGCAGCACTCTTAAAATTGCAAAGCTTCTGAAGCGTGATCATCGAACAATCAAGCGTTTCATTCAAAATAGTCAACAGGGTCGCAAGAAGCGTGTGGAAAAACCAAGGCGCAAAATAACTGCCCATGAACTGAGAAAAGTCAAGCGTGCAGCTGCCAAGATGCCACTTGCCACCAGTTTGGCCATATTTCAGAGCTGCAACATCACTGGAGTGCCCAAAAGCACAAGGTGTGCAATACTCAGAGACATGGCCAAGGTAAGAAAGGCTGAAAGACGACCACCACTGAACAAGACACACAAGCTGAAACGTCAAGACTGGGCCAAGAAATATCTCAAGACTGATTTTTCTAAGGTTTTATGGACTGATGAAATGAGAGTGAGTCTTGATGGGCCAGATGGATGGGCCCGTGGCTGGATTGGTAAAGGGCAGAGAGCTCCAGTCCGACTCAGACGCCAGCAAGGTGGAGGTGGAGTACTGGTTTGGGCTGGTATCATCAAAGATGAGCTTGTGGGGCCTTTTCAGGTTGAGGATGGAGTCAAGCTCAACTCCCAGTCCTACTGCCAGTTTCTGGAAGACACCTTCTTCAAGCAGTGGTACAGGAAGAAGTCTGCATCCTTCCAGAAAAACATGATTTTCATGCAGGACAATGCTCCATCACACGCGTCCAAGTACTCCACAGCGTGGCTGGCAAGAAAGGGTATAAAAGAAGAAAATCTAATGACATGGCCTCCTTGTTCACCTGATCTGAACTCCATTGAGAACCTGTGGTCCATCATCAAATGTGAGATTTACAAGGAGGGAAAACAGTACACCTCTCTGAACAGTGTCTGCGAGGCTGTTGTTGCTGCTGCACGCAATGTTGATGGTGAACAGATCAAAACACTGACAGAATCCATGGATGGCAGGCTTTTGAGTGTCCTTGCAAAGAAAGGTGGCTATATTGGTCACTGATTTGTTTTTGTTTTGTTTTTGAATGTCAGAAATGTATATTTGTGAATGTTGAGATGTTATATTGGTTTCACTGGTAAAAATAAATAATTGAAATGGGTATATATTTGTTTTTTGTTAAGTTTCCTAATAATTATGCACAGTAATAGTCACCTGCACACACAGATATCCCCCTAAAATAGCTATAACTAAAAACAAACTAAAAACTACTTCCAAAAGTTTTTTGGGTTCATTGAGAACATGGTTGTTGTTCAATAATAAAAAATACAACTTGCCTAATAATTCTGCACTCCCTGTATAGTGTAGTGTTAGGTGTAATTGTAACTTAGGTTAGGATCTATTTTACAGGTAAATTTCAGTTTATTTTAGCTAGGTAAGCTATTAAATAGTTAATAGTTAATAACTATTTAATAGCTATTGTACCTAGTTAAAATAAATTGAAATTTGCCTGTAAAATAAAAATAAATCCTAAAATAGCTACAATATAATTATTATTTTTATTCTTGCTATATTAGGGTTTATTTTAAAGGTAAGTATTTAGTTTTAAATAGGATTAATTTAGTTAATAATAGAAATATTATTTAGATTTATTTCATTAATATTTAAGTTAGGGGGGTGTTAGGGTTAGACTTAGGTTTAGGGGTTAATAATTTTATTACAGTGGCGGCTGTGTAGGGGGGCAGGATAGGGGTTAATAAATGTCTTATAGGTGTAGGGGTGCAGATTAGGGGTTAATAAGTTTAATATAGGTTGCGGCGTGGTCCGGGAGCGGCGGTTTAGG
The DNA here is from genome assembly GCF_027579735.1 of Bombina bombina. NCBI lineage: Eukaryota > Metazoa > Chordata > Amphibia > Anura > Bombinatoridae > Bombina > Bombina bombina. The sequence goes on along the minus strand of NC_069502.1, from coordinate 54,152,055 downwards.
GGTTAAACTATTTATTTAGTTGCGGCAAGGTCCTGGATCGGCAGGATAGGGGTTAATAACTTTATTATAGAGGGCGGCGGTATAGGGGGGGCAGGATAGGGGTTACTAGGTATAATGTAGGTTGCGGCGGTGTCCAGGAGCGGCGGTTTAGGGGTTAATACATTTATTATAGTTGCGGCGGGGTCAGGGAGTGGCGGTTTAGGGGTTAATATGTATAGAGTAGCTTGCGGTGGGCTCCGGGAGCGGCGGTTTAGGGGTTAATCAGTTTATTATAGCTTGCGTTGGGCTCTGGGAGCGGCGGTTTAGGGGGTAATAACTTTATTTAGTTGCGGCGGTGTAGGGGGGGACAGCTTAGGGGTGTTTAGACTCGGGGCACATGTTAGGGTGTTAGGTGTAGACAGCTCCCATAGAAATCAATGGGATGTCTGGCAGCAGCGAACTTGTACTTTCGCTATGGTCAGACTCCCATTGATTCCTATGGGATCCGCCGCCTCCAGGGCGGCGGATTGAAAACCAGGTACGCTGGGCCGGAAAAGTGCCGAGCGTACCTGCTAGTTTTTTGATAACTAGCAAAAGTAGTCAGAATGTGCTGCACTTGTGTGCGGAACATCTGGAGTGATGTAAGAATCTATCTGTGTCGGACTGAGTCCGGCGGATCGAAGCTTACGTCACAAAATTCTACTTTTGCCGGTCTCTAGCCTTTGATAACTAAGGCAAATCAGCCTCGCCACAAATACGCTGCAGAATTCCAGCGTATTTGAGGTTGACGGCTTGATAACTACCCCCCACTGTGTAAATTCCTTTATTTAGGAAGAAGCACTGTTATATCTATATATGCAGCATTCCAGGGAAAGAAAGAAAGAAAGAAAGAAAGAAAGAAAGAAAGAAAGAAAGAAAGAAAGAAAGAAAGAAAGAAAGAAAGAAAGAAAGAAAGAAAGAAAGAAAGAAAGAAAGAAAGAAAGAAAAATTTGCAATTTTTGGCAAAGTGACGTGTGCATACTTTAAATGGTAATAACACACACTCTCATTCATCACACATCTCACACATACTCTCATACAACACACATCACATACACACTCATACAAAACCACACCACATGCACTCTCATACAACACACACCACACATTCTCTCATACAAAACAAACACACACGGTCTCATAAAACACATACACACACAATCTCATACAACACACAGACTCTCATGCAACACACATACACCACACATGCTCTTATACAACACACACACACCGCACACCCTCTCATACAACACACACACCACACATAGGGGGATATCTATCAAGCCGTCAACCGCAAATACACTGGAATTCCGCAGCGTAATTGTTGCGAGCTTGATCCGACCTAGTTATCAAACCCTACAGACCAGCAAAAGATGAAATCTGTGACATAACAGGATCCGCCAGTCTCAATCCGACACAGATCGATGCTTATGTCAGTACAGATGTTCCGAATACACCTTTCGGCTCTATTTGACACTTTTTAAAAGTTATCAAATAGTTAACAGGTACGCTTGCAGCTATTCTGGCCCAGCGTACCTGGTTTTCAATCCGCCACCCTGGAGGCCGTGGATGCCATAGGAATCAATGGGAGTCTGAAAGCAGCGAAAGCTTATGTTTGATGCTGCCAGATATCCCCTTGATTTCTAGGGTAGAAAACCAGTTACACCTAACACACTAACATAAGCCCAGAGTCTAAACACCCCTAATCTGCCGCCCGACATCGCCGCCACCTAAATAAAGTTATTAACCCCCATCCCGCCACTCTCGGACCCCGCCGCAACCTAGATAAATGTATTATCCCCTATGCCGCCGCTCCCGAACACAGCGCTACCTAAATAAATGTATTAACCCCTATCCCGCCGCTCCCGGAGCCCCCCACATCGCCATAAACTAAATAAAGCATGTAACCCCTAAACCTAACAAGCCGCTAACTTTAAATTAAAATTACCACATCCATATCTTAAAATAAATTTAAACTTACCTGTAGAATTAAAATAAAGTATTTTTAAACTAACCTGCCCTAACTATTATACTGCACTTAAATTAAACTACCAATTAAATTAACTAAATTACATATTAAAAAAAAAACTACTCAAATTATTTAAATCTACTATTTAACCTTATTAAAAATTACACAGAAAATAAACACTAAGTTACAAAAAATAAAAAACACTAAATTACGAAAAAAAACAAAACCACATTATCAAAAATAAAAAAAAACCTAGCCTACACCAAACTACCAATGGCCCATAAAAGGGCCTTTTGTGGGACATTGCCCCAAAGAAATCAGCTATTTTACCTGTAAAAAAATAGAAACACCCCCCCAACCGTAAAACCCACCACCCCCACAACCAACCCCCCCAAATAAAAATCCTATCTAAAATAACCTAAGCTCCCCATTGAACTGAAAAGGGCATTTGTATGGGCATTGCCCTTAAAAGGGCATTGATCTCTTTTACTGCCCAGACCCTACTCTAAAAATAACCCCCCCAAAAAAAACCTTAAATAAACCTAACCCCCGACTATCCACTTACAGTTCTTGAAGTTCCACTTGAAGAATCCATCCAGCCGGCAAGAAGTCTTCATCCGGGCGGCCTCTTCCATCTTCATCCAGCCGGCGAAGTCTTCATCCAGACGGCATCTTCTATCTTCATCCATCCAGCGCGGAGTGGGTCCATCCTGAAGACATCTGGCGTGGAGCTCCTCTTCAATACGGTCGCCGCCGTAATATGGAACTTGAATGCAAGTGACGTCATCCAAGATGGCGCTCCTTGCATTCCTATTGGCTGAAAGGTTCCAATCAGCCAATAGGATTAGAGCTGCTAAAATCCTATTGGCTGTTCCAATCAGCCAATAAGATTTGAACAGCTCTCATCTTATTGGCTGTTCCAATGGGGAGCTTAGGTTATTTTAGATAGGGTTTTTATTTTTAGGTGTAATTCTATTTTATTTTTGATAATGTGTTTTTTTTTCCGTAATTTTGTGTTTTTTATTTTTTGTAACTTAGCGTTTATTTTTTGGTGTAATTTAGTAATTTTTAATAAGGTTAAATAGTAGATTTAAATAATATAAGTAGGGTTAGGGTTTTTTAATATGTCATTTAGTTAATTTAATTGATAGTTTAATTTAAGTGTAGTATAATAGTTAGGGCAGGTTAGTTTAAAAATAGTTTATTTTAATTCTACAGGTAAGTTTAAATTTATTTTAAGATAGGGATGTGGTAATTTAATTTAAAGTTAGCGGCTTGTTAGATTTAGGGGTTAATAGCTTTATTTAGTTTATGGCGATGTGGGGGGCTGATGGTTTTGGGGTTTAGCAGTGGTAGTGATGTTGGAGACCAGAGGTTTAGGGGTTAATACATTTATTTAGTGGTGGCGGGGCCCGGGAGCGGCAGGATAGGGGTTAATACATTTATTTAGGTGGTGGCGGGGCCCGGGAGCGGCATGATATGGGTTAATACATTTATTTAGGTTGCAGTGGGGTCCAGGAGTGGCGGGATAGGGTTAATATATTTATTTAGTGGCGACGGGGCCTGGGAGCAGCATGATATGGGTTAATACATTTATTTAGGTTGCAGTGGGGTCCAGGAGTGGCGGGATAGGGGTTAATACATTTATTTAGGTGGCAGCAGGGCCCGGGAGTGGCAGAATAGGGGTTAATGCATTTATTTAGGTGGCGGCGGGGTCCGGGAACGGCGGGATAGGGGTTAATGCATTTATTCAGGTGGCGGCGGGGTCCGGGAACGGCAGGATAGGGGTTAATGCATTTATTTAGGTGGCGGCGGGGTCCGGGAACGGCGGGATAGGGGTTAATGCATTTATTTAGGTGGCGGCGGGGTCCGGGAACGGCGGGATAGGGGTTAAACATTTTAGTATAGTGGCGGCGTTTAGTGACAGTGTATAAATAAAGTTAGTAAAAATCCGAATAGACGCAAGATTGATGACTGTTAGTTAACAACAGTCCGATGCTCATCGCCCTGTACTTGGTGCCCTTTTTGCCGGCTTTTTTTTATAAATATGGAAATCGTATTCAGGTCCACGGTCGCGATGTTAGGTGAGCGTATTGGTGCCGGCGAATGCAGCATAGTTGAGGCTTTGATAAATATCGCCCATACTCTCATACAATACACACACCACACACACTCTCATACAACACACTCATACCCTCTCATACAACACACCACACACACTCTCATACAACAAACACACACCACACACCCTCTTATACAACACACTCATACAACATACACATACCCTCTCATACAACACCACACACACCACACACACTCTCATACAACAAACACACACCACACACCCTCTTATACAACACACTCATACAACACACACATACCCTCTCATACAACACTCTCATACAACACACACATACCCTCTCATACAACACAACACACACCACACACACTCTCATACAACACAACACACACCACACACACTCTCATACAACAAACACACACCACACACCCTCTTAAACAACACACTCATACAACACACACATACCCTCTCATACAACACTCTCATACAACACACACATACCCTCTCATACAACACAACACACACCACACACACTCTCATACAACACAACACACACCACATACACTCTCATACAACAAACACACACCCTCTTATACAACACACTCATACAACACACACATACCCTCTCATACAACACAACACACACCACACACACTCTCATACAACACACTCTCATACAACACACACACACACACCACACACACTCTCATACAACACACTCTCATACAACACACACACACACCACACACACTCTCATACAACACACTCATACAACACACACACTCTCATACAACAAACACACACCACACACCCTCTTATACAACACACTCATACAACACACACACTCTCATACAACAAACACACACCACATACACTCTCATACAACAAACACACACCCTCTTATACAACACACTCATACAACACACACATACCCTCTCATACAACACAACACACACCACACACACTCTCATACAACACACTCTCATACAACACACACACACACCACACACACTCTCATACAACACACTCATACAACACACACACTCTCATACAACAAACACACACCACACACCCTCTTATACAACACACTAATACAACACACACACTCTCATACAACAAACACACACCACGCACCCTCTTATACAACACACTCATACAACACACACATACCCTCTCATACAACACAACACACACCACACACACTCTCATACAACACACTCATACAACACACACATACCCTCTCATACATCACAACACAACACACACCACACACACTCTCATACAACACACACACACCACACACCCTCTTATACAACACACACTCTCATATAATACACACATAAACCACACACACTCTCATTCAACACACACACCCCACACATTCTCTTATATAACACACACACACACACACACACACTCATACAACACACACACACACCACATGCACTCTAATACAACACACACCACACATTCTCTCATACAAAACACACACACACTTTCATAAAACACATACACTCTCATACAACACACACCACATGTACTCTCATACAACACACACACTCTCATATAAAACTCGCACACACACCACACATGCTCTTATACAACACACACACCACACACCCTCTCATACAACACACACATGCAACGCCACCCCCTGCAGACTCGCGGCCAATAGGCCGCCAGCAGGGGGTGTCAATCAACCCGATCGGGTTGTATTGTGGCGATGTCTGTCCGCCTGCTCTTTGTGACCGCTGCTTCATAACTGCTGTTTCTGGCGAGCCTGCAGGCTCGCCAGAAACACGGGGCATCAAGCTCCATTCGGAGCTTGATACATATGCCCCATTGGCTCTTTTTATTCTTACTTACCTTAGAATTGTTGGAGACTTCTATATTGTGCTCTGCTGGTCTTAGATTGTGAACATCCAAAATGATTTTAGGAATACCCTGGTCTAGCCTCTGATTGGTTGTTACAAGTTGTTTTTATTTCTTATTTTTTCTCATTAAATACCATTTGTAATAAAAGACAAGAATGAAATGAAAAATGTGGCCTAGTTTTTTTTCAAGGAAGAATTAATATAAAACACAACTCGTATGAGAATCACATTACCATTTGTAGCTGCAGAAAATACAGAATTGGAATTCCTATATAAACTAATTCTTATATACATATAATACTGCTATTACTTTGTAGCATATAAATTAAATAGAAAGACAACAATTTTAAAATTGAAATTAAAAATGTTGTACATAGACTGCCTTTTATCTAAGAACATTTATACAGCATACTATATATATAGCTTTACATTAATTATTTTATAACTCTTGAGACTTATTAGTGCCTTGCAGACACAGACACAGAGTTATTGTAAATGTACATAGCATAATTGCACAAGGTTAAATATGTCATGCATAGAAAAGCAAACTATTTAAAGTGATGGTAAACACTGCAAAACTACGAAGTTCCAAATGAAAGATTATATAAAAACAATATTCCCTTTTTTTCCCTTAAATTTGTAGCTTCTATTACCTACAATATTGCTCCGTTTCTCCCGTCCATTCGCCCTCCGGCCCTACTCGACAGAATATATATATTTTTTTCAGGGTTTTTGTTTACCACCAATGAAATTGCTTGTCAATTGACAGCCTAAATGTTATGGAAAAGTACATACATAGCACGATACACACATGCGCAAAATTGTCTTTGACAAGCGTGTTTCTGTGATTTTCACACATGCGCGTTATCGCTCTGGGGTGGTACAAAGTGACATCAAATTAAACACTGATTAGTAGTTACTACTATTCAGTTTTTACTTGGAATCGATCCAGAAAGAGTTTGGAGCATGCACATTAAATTGAGTTATCGTGAGCGCGCACTGAATGAAAATCTATGACGAAGCCTCTTAATCAAAACCCTATATTAACATGCAGGGCAGTACAACTGACTCTGCACGTCACATCGCTGAAGCATGATACGTCACAGACTGCAGAGGAATGACATTTGATTGACAGGTCATTAAATGTTTATTATTTCTTTTATACCTTACTTTTTTTTAAAATACTACTGCGGTTTTAATTTATAAACTCATAGGTATTGATTTGATTTATGTAAAGTAGTGTTAGCATCGTTTACCATCACTTTAAATGTGTTTAAAGAAAAAAAAGTTAAAGGGACAGTCTACTTGAAATGTTTTATTGTTTAAAAAGATAGATAATTCCTTAATTACCCTTTCCCCATTTTTGCATAACCAGCACGGTTATATTAACATACTTTTTACCTATGTGATTACCTTGTATCTAAGCCTCGGCAGACTGCCCCCTTATCTCATCTCTTTTGACAGATATGCATGTTAGCCAATTAGTGCTGACTCATAAATAACTCTAAGGCCTAGATTTGGAGTTTGGCGGTAGCCGTGAAAACCAGCGTTAGAGGCTCCTAACGCTGGTTTTAGGCTACCGCCGGTATTTGGAGTCAGTCAAAAAAGGGTCTAACGCTCACTTTTCAGCCGCGACTTTTCCATACCGCAGATCCCCTTACGTCAATTGCGTATCCTATCTTTTCAATGGGATCTTTCTAACTCCGGTATTTAGAGTCGTGGCTGAAGTGAGCGTTAGAATTCTAACGACAAAACACCAGCCGCAGAAAAAAGTCAGTAGTTAAGAGCTTTCTGGGCTAACGCCGGTTCATAAAGCTCTTAACTACTGTGCCCTAAAGTACACTAACACCCATAAACTACCTATGTACCCCTAAACCGAGGTCCCCCCACATCGCCGCCACTCAATTAAATTTTTTTAACCCCTAATCTGCCGACCGCCACCTACGTTATACTTATGTACCCCTAATCTGCTGCCCCTAACACCGCCGACCCCTATATTATATTTATTAACCCCTAACCTGCCCCCCCACAACGTCGCCGCCAGCTACCTACAATAATTAACCCCTAATCTGCCGACCGCCACCTACGTTATACTTATGTACCCCTAATCTGCTGCCCCTAACACCGCCGACCCCTATATTATATTTATTAACCCCTAATCTGCCCCCCACAACGTCGCCTCCACCTGCCTACACTTATTAACCCCTAATCTGCCGAGCGGACCGCACCGCTATTATAATAAAGTTATTAACCCCTAATCCGCCTCACTAACCCTATAATAAATAGTATTAACCCCTAATCTGCCCTCCCTAACATCGCCGACACCTAACTTCAATCATTAACCCCTAATCTGCCGACTGGAGCTCACCACTATTCTAATAAATGTATTAACCCCTAAAGCTAAGTCTAACCCTAACACTAACATCCCCCTAAGTTAAATATAATTTAAATCTAACGAAATAAATTAACTCTTATTAAATAAATTATTCCTATTTAAAGCTAAATACTTACCTGTAAAATAAATCCTTATCCTAATATAGCTACAATATAAATTATAATTATATTATAGCTATTTTAGGATTTATATTTATTTTACAGGTAACTTTGTATTTATTTTAACCAGGTACAATAGCTAAAATAGTTAAAATAATTACAAAATTACCTGTAAAATAAATCCTAACCTAAGTTACAATTAAACCTAACACTACACTATCAATAAATTAATTAAATAAAATACCTACAATTACCTACAATTAAACCTAACACTACACTATCAATACATTAATTAAATACAATATCTACAAATAAATACAATGAAATAAACTAAACTAACTAAAGTACAAAAAATAAAAAAGAACTAAGTTACAAAAAATAAAAAAATATTTACAAACATCAGAAAAATATTACAACAATTTTAAACTAATTACACCTACTCTAAGCCCCCTAATAAAATAACAAAGCCCCCCAAAATAAAAAAATGCCCTACCCTATTCTAAATTACTAAAGTTCAAAGCTCTTTTACCTTACCAGCCCTGAACAGGGCCCTTTGCGGGGCATGCACCAAAGAATTCAGCTCTTTTGCCTGTAAAAAAAAAAACATACAATACCCCCCCCCCCCAACATTACAACCCACCACCCACATACCCCTAATCTAACCCAAACCCCCCTTAAATAAACCTAACACTAAGCCCCTGAAGATCTTCCTACCTTGTCTTCACCATACCAGGTTCACCGATCGATCCAGAAGAGCTCCTCCGATGTCCTGATCCAAGCCCAAGCAGGGGGCTGAAGAGGTCCATGATCCGGCTGAAGTCATCATCCAAGCGGGAGCTGAAGAGGTCCATGATCCGGCTGAAGTCATCATCCAAGCGGGAGCTGAAGAGGTCCATGATCCGGCTGAAGTCTTCTATCAACGGCATCTTCAATCTTCTTTCTTCCGGAGCCATCATCTTCCAGCCGACGCGAAACATCCTCTTCTCCCGACGCCTACTCGCCGAATGACGGTTCCTTTAAATGACGTCATCCAAGATGGCGTCCCTTGAATTCCAATTGGCTGATAGGATTCTATCAGCCAATCGGAATTAAGGTAGGAAAATTCTGATTGGCTGATGGAATCAGCCAATCAGAATCAAGTTCAATCCGATTGGCCGATCCGATCAGCCAATCGGATTGAACTTGATTCTGATTGGCTGATCAGCCAATCGGAATTCGAGGGGCGCCATCTTGGATGACGTCATTTAAAGGAACCGTCATTCGGCGAGTAGGCGTCGGGAGAAGAGGATGTTCCGCGTCGGCTGGAAGATGATGGCTCCGGAAGAAAGAAGATTGAAGATGCCGTTGATAGAAGACTTCAGCCGGATCATGGACCTCTTCAGCTCCCGCTTGGATGATGACTTCAGCCGGATCATGGACCTCTTCAGCTCCCGCTTGGATGATGACTTCAGCTGGATCATGGACCTCTTCAGCCCCCTGCTTGGGCTTGGATCAGGACATCGGAGGAGCTCTTCTGGATCGATCGGTGAACCTGGTATGGTGAAGACAAGGTAGGAAGATCTTCAGGGGCTTAGTGTTAGGTTTATTTAAGGGGGGTTTGGGTTAGATTAGGGGTATGTGGGTGGTGGGTTGTAATGTTCGGGGGGGGTATTGTATGTTTTTTTTTACAGGCAAAAGAGCTGAATTCTTTGGTGCATGCCCCGCAAAGGGCCCTGTTCAGGGCTGGTAAGGTAAAAGTTTATTTCATTGTATTTATTTGTAGATATTGTATTTAATTCATGTATTGATAGTGTAGTGTTAGGTTTAATTGTAGGTAATTGTAGGTATTTTATTTAATTAATTTATTGATAGTGTAGTGTTAGGTTTAATTGTAACTTAGGTTAGGATTTATTTTACAGGTAATTTTGTAATTATTTTAACTATTTTAGCTATTAAATAGTTCTTAACTATTTAATAGCTATTGTACCTGGTTAAAATAAATACAAAGTTACCTGTAAAATAAATATAAATCCAAAAATAGCTATAATATCATTATAATTTATATTGTAGCTATATTAGGATTTATTTTACAGGTAAGTATTTAGCTTTAAATAGGAATAATTTATTTAATAAGAGTTAATTAATTTCGTTAGATTTAAATTATATTTAACTTAGGGGGGTGTTAGTGTTAGGGTTAGACTTAGCTTTACGGGTTAATACATTTATTAGAATAGCGGTGAGCTCCACTCGGCAGATTAGGGGTTAATGTTTGAAGTTAGGTGTCGGCGATGTTAGGGAGGGCAGATTAGGGTTTAATACTATTTATTATAGGGTTAGTGAGGCAGATTAGGGGTTAATAACTTTATTATAATAGCGGTGCGGTCCGCTCGGCAGATTAGGGGTTAATAAGTGTAGGCAGGTGGAGGCGACGTTGTGGGGGGCAGATTAGGGGTTAATAAATATAATATAGGGGTCGGCGGTGTTAGGGGCAGCAGATTAGGGGTACATATCGATAATGTAAGTAGCGGCGGTTTACGGAGCGGCAGATTAGGGGTTAATAATAATATGCAGGGGTCAGTGATAGCGGGGGCGGCAGATTAGGGGTTAATAAGTGTAAGGTTAGGGGTGTTTAGACTCGGGGTACATGTTAGGGTGTTAGGTGCAGACGTAGGAAGTGTTTCCCCATAGCAAACAATAGGGCTGCGTTAGGAGCTGAACGCGGCTTTTTTGCAGGTGTTAGGTTTTTTTTCAGCTCAAACAGCCCCATTGTTTCCTATGGGGGAATCGTGCACAAGCACGTTTTTGAGGCTGGCCGCGTCCGTAAGCAACTCTGGTATTGAGAGTTGAAGTTGCGTTAAATTGGCTATACGCTCCTTTTTTGGAGCCTAACGCAGCCATTCTGTGGACTCTCAATACCAGAGTTATTTTAAAGGTGCGGACAGAAAAAAGCCAGCGTTAGCTACGCGGGTCGTTACCGACAAAACTCTAAATCTAGCCGTAAGGGAGTGAGCACAATATTATCTATGCAGCACACATGAACTAACACTGTCTAGCTGTAAAAACTGTCAAAATGCACTGAGATAAGAGGCGACCTTTAACGGTTTAGAAATTAGTTTGAACCTGCAAAAGTTTAGCTTTCAACAAAGAGTACCAAGAGAGCAAAGCAAATTTGATGATAAAATTAAATTGGAAAGTTGTTTAAATGTACATGTCCTAGCTGAATTTAAAAGCTTCAAAATAAATTTTACATTTTTACATTTAACCCTTTCACTGCTAAACCTTTTTTCACTGCAGTGCTAAGCCCATTTAGATTTTTTTTTTGCTACCTACATTTAAACCCTTTTGTAAGTCAAATTATATATTGTTTTTCAGCAGGTCCAGCAGATTCACAATACACAATTCTTACATTTATAATTCATGGCATGTAAATAGCGACAGCAAAAACTGTAAGAAGAAACAAAAGTATAATTTCTGCATAGATTTTAGTAAATAATATTGAAAATAGCCCAGTGACTGGGATCACCTTACTAAATTGTCATCATGGGTAGCCACATGTGAAATAGGGGGCAATACAGGCTTTTGGGGGTTATAATATAGATTAGAGAGGCCCCATTGTTCAGTACATAAATGAAAGCTCTTTTTTTCTTGTAAGGTGTTTACTGTTACCACAGTGATCATCTGAATATACTGTTACCACAGTGATCACCTGACTATACTATTCCCACAGTGATCACCTGACTATACTGTTACCACAGTGATCACCTGACTATACTGTTACCACAGTAATCACCTGACTATACTGTTACTACAGTGATCACCTGCTTATACTGCTACCACAGTGATCACCTGACTATACTGTTACTACAGTGATCACCTGACTACACTGTTACCAAAGTGATCAATTGACTATACTGTTACCACAGTGATCACCTGACTATACTGTTACCACAGTAATCACCAGACTATACTGTTACTACAGTGATCACCTGCTTATACTGCTACCACAGTGATCACCTGACTATACTGTTACTACAGTGATCACCTGACTACACTGTTACCAAAGTGATCAATTGACTATACTGTTACCACAGTAATCACCTGACTATACTGTTACTACAGTGATCACCTGCTTATACTGCTACCACAGTGATCACCTGACTATACTGTTACTACAGTGATCACCTGACTACACTGTTACCAAAGTGATCAATTGACTATACTGTTACCACAGTGATCACCTGACTATACTGTTACCACAGTAATCACCAGACTATACTGTTACTACAGTGATCACCTGCTTATACTGTTACCACAGTGATCACCTGACTATACTGTTACTACAGTGATCACCTGACTATACTGTTACCACAGTGATCACTTGACTATACTGTTACCACAGTGATCACCAGATTATACTGTTACTACAGTGATCACTTGACTATACTGTTACCACAGTGATCACCCGACTATACTGTTACCACAGTGATCACCTGACTATACTGTTACTACAGTGATCACCTGACTATACTGTTACCACAGTGATCACCTGACTATACTGTTACCAAAGTGATCACCTGACTATACTGTTACCACATTGATCACTTGACTATACTGTTACCACTGTCAAAATGCACTGAGATAAGAGGCGACCTTTAATGGTTTAGAAATTAGTTTGAACCTGCAAAAGTTTAGCTTTCAACAAAGAGTACCAAGAGAGCAAAGCAAATTTGATGATAAAATTAAATTGGAAAGTTGTTTAAATGTACATGTCCTAGCTGAATTTAAAAGCTTCAAAATAAATTTTACATTTTTACATTTAACCCTTTCACTGCTAAACCTTTTTTCACTGCAGTGCTAAGCCCATTTAGATTTTTTTTGCTACCTACATTTAAACCCTTTTGTAAGTCAAATTATATATTGTTTTTCAGCAGGTCCAGCAGATTCACAATACACAATTCTTACATTTATAATTCATGGCATGTAAATAGCTACAGCAAAAACTGTAAGAAGAAACAAAAGTATCATTTCTTCATATATTTTAGTAAATAATATTGAAAATAGCCCAGTGACTGGGATCACCTTACTAAATTGTCATCATGGGTAGCCACATGTGAAATAGGGGGCAATACAGGCTTTTGGGGGTTATAATATAGATTAGAGAGGCCCCATTGTTCAGTACATACATGAAAGCTCTTTTTTTCTTGTAAGGTGTTTACTGTTACCACAGTGATCATCTGAATATACTGTTACCACAGTGATCACCTGACTATACTATTCCCACAGTGATCACCTGACTATACTGTTACCACAGTGATCACCTGACTATACTGTTACCACAGTAATCACCTGACTATACTGTTACTACAGTGATCACCTGCTTATACTGCTACCACAGTGATCACCTGACTATACTGTTACTACAGTGATCACCTGACTACACTGTTACCAAAGTGATCAATTGACTATACTGTTACCACAGTGATCACCTGCTTATACTGTTACCACAGTGATCACCTGACTATACTGTTACTACAGTAATCACCTGACTATACTGTTACCACAGTGATCACTTGACTATACTGTTACCACAGTGATCACCAGACTATACTGTTACCACAGTGATCACTTGACTATACTGTTACCACAGTGATCACCCGACTATACTGTTACCACAGTAATCACCAGACTATACTGTTACCACAGTGATCACCTGACTATACTGTTACTACAGTGATCACCTGACTATACTGTTACCACAGTGATCACCTGACTATACTGTTACCAAAGTGATCACCTGACTATACTGTTACCACAGTAATCACCTGACTATACTGTTACTACAGTGATCACCTGCTTATACTGCTACCACAGTGATCACCTGACTATACTGTTACTACAGTGATCACCTGACTATACTGTTACTACAGTGATCACCAGACTATACTGTTACCACAGTAATCACCAGACTATACTGTTACCACAGTGATCACCTGACTATACTGTTACTAGAGTGATCACCTGACTATACTGTTACCACAGTGATCACCTGACTATACTGTTACCAAAGTGATCACCTGACTATACTGCTACCACAGTGATCACCTGACTATACTGTTACTACAGTGATCACCTGACTATACTGTTACTACAGTGATCACCTGACTATACTGTTACCACAGTGATCACTTGACTATACTGTTACCACAGTGATCACCTGACTATACTGTTACCACAGTAATCACCTGACTATACTGTTACTACAGTGATCACCTGCTTATACTGTTACCACAGTGATCACCTGACTATACTGTTACTACAGTGATCACCTGACTATACTGTTACCACAGTGATCAATTGACTATACTGTTACCACAGTGATCACCAGACTATACTGTTACCACAGTGATCACCTGACTATACGGCTACTACAGTGATCACCTACCTAAACAGACAACATTCATATCTTTTTTGAGAGAGGAACTTGTCTATTAGAAAATAAACTTTATTAGGGGTCTCTACACATACCAGATTTTTTAATGCACATATGAATCATTTCCATGCATGTGTTTTTTCTACTTTATTTTAAATGATCTCTTGTGTAGCACTGGTCTTGGAGGTTTGCAGCTGCTATGGGAGCTGATATCGAAGGGCTTTAAGAACCACCCCCATCCAGCTCGATAGCAGCTACATTAATTTTCCGGTTCTGCCCCCTTTGTGATATCACCATCATGAAATCATGAAGCCTGGGAGTGCCACCCACTAGGCCACCAACAATCCCCAGCCTGTAGTGAGGGGGATCAGCAAAACAGTTTTTGATCGGTGATCCCCCTGCATGATGAGAAGGGCTCATCATGCACCTCCAGGTAGTGATGTGCATGACAAGAACGCCTCTTCATGCACATCAAATGGTTTAAAGGACCACTAAACACAGTAGAATAGCATAATCAATAAATGCATAATAATTAGACAATGCAAAAGCACTTAGTTTGAATTTCACATAAGTACTATTTTTTTTATACAAATTTCAGTTAATTTTATTTCCCTTCCTACTGTGTCATGTGACAGCTATCAGCCAATCATAAAATGCATATAGCTATATTCCAGACATCTCAACCTGAAATAACTCATTTCAGGGAGGTGCCCCCCCTCAACCATGCTCTCCCCAACCCCCTCCCAACTGTTCCCCCCTGTCTCAATTCAGAATTCCTCAGTGCTCTGATTATTAAATAGTTGAAAATGTTATCACAAAGAGTATGTGGGGGAAAAAACACCCATCTAAAGACAAGATGAACCTTGCATGTATAAATATCTATATAACCATTTTATAGTTATTAAGTATGGGAGTCTGGCACAATATACAGTATGGCAGTCTGAACAATATATAGTATGGGAATCTGCACAAAATACAGTATGGGAGTTTGCACAATATACAGCATGGGAGTCTGAACAATATACAGCATGGGAGTCTGGCACAATATACAGCATGGGAGTCTGGCACAATAGAAAGTATGGGAGTCTGGCACAATATAGAGTATTGGAGTCTAAACAATATACAGTATGGGAGTCTGCACAATAGAAAGTATGGGAGTGTGCTTAATAGAAACTATGGGAGTCTGCAGAATATACAGCATGGGAGTCTGCACAATATACAGCATAGCAGTCTGGCACAATATACAGCATGGGAGTCTGGCACAATAGAAAGTATGGTAATCTTGCACAATATACAGTATGGGAGTCTGCACATCTCACCTGTATCAGGTCTGCTATGTCTCGCACCGCACTAGAGATCAGGAAGGGGGAGAAAGTCCAGAGATAAACGCAGTAACTATTTACATTGAGCTATAACGAAACAGTGACACTGACAGGTAGAAATGAAAAGTGCAGGCACAAATTTGATTTTCTCTGGCACTGCTCTTTCCGGGATTTTGTGTTTAATTTGCGGGTGTCAGGGAGCCACTATTTCAATGCGAGAGACTCCCAGAACTTCCGGGAGAGTTGGGATGTCTGATATTCTGTGAATCTTGCACATGCTCAGAAAGTGTTCATCTAATTTTTTTTTAGTTATTTAGATAATGGATGTGAACTGTAAAGTTGTTTGAAATTGTGTGCTCTACTGAATCATGAAAGTTTCATTTTGAATTTAGTGTTCCATTTTCGTATCAATCAAAATCTGATCTTTTTCTGCTTTTTTTCTTCTTCCACCAATCAACACTTTTCGAGTAAGTAGAATGCTCAATCACTAGTTTTTGCTATTGTTTCTCTGACCCTAAAAAAATGTGAGCGCATTACTGTAAAAAGATCCTACGTTTAACATGGGACAGTCCTGTTCTAGGCAATAACAAGCCATTTTCTTGATACTTTTCAACAGATTTTCAGCACCATTTTACACTTATCAAATTCAGCACCTAAAAGTACTCGATAACATGCCAAAACTTGTCTTTGCTATGTATTTGAGAGTATTTAAAGGCTGTTTAGAATCAATCAGTTATTTTGCACGTGTATCCAAATAATAACTTATTTATTTAATAAATAAATGAAATAATAATTGACTAATAAAGTTATTATACAGAAATACCTAACTTCAGATAACAGTAACTCTGGGCCTCCTAGTCCAGCACAAATCAAAGCCGTTTGAAATCTTGTAGAGATAACAATGCATCCAAGCACATTGTCAGGGTCATTCTCAAGGCTATTCTAGCTATGCAAGTCTCCCTAACATCAGCATATTTCTCACTACATAATAAACCATTATAATAAAAGATTCATTAGACAAGATGGATGCCTAAGACAAAATGGTGGCAAAGAACAAGATGGCGCTAGTCATGCTAACAATTCCTAACAGGTTCAATTTCTTAATAGTGGGTATTTTATCTTTTATTACAACAGTTGAATCTATGAACAGTCCTGATGCTACATAGTGAATAATGGTGTTCACGTTAATCAGATGTTGATCCCACTGTAGGGAAATAGAAAGTCGGCAATAATGGGATGATGCAAAATTATTAGAGAATAAATGTGGATAACTTTTAATATTACCTTTCTTAGGCCTAAATTTAGAGTTTGGCGGTAGCCGTCAAAACCAGCGTTAGAGGCTCCTAACGCTGGTTTTTACCGCCCGCTGGTATTTGGAGTCAGTCAGGAAAGGGTCTAACGCTCACTTCCAAGCCGCGACTTTTCCATACCGCAGATCCCCCTACGCCATTTGCGTATCCTATCTTTTCAATGGGAACTTTCTAACGCTGGTATTTAGAGTCTTGGCTGAAGTGAGCGTTAGAAATCTAACGACAAAACTCCAGCCGCAGAAAAAAGTCAGTAGTTAAGAGCTTTCTGGGCTAACGCCAGTTTATAAAGCTCTTAACTACTGTGCTCTAAAGTACACTAACACCCATAAACTACCTATGTACCCCTAAACCGAGGCCCCCCCACATCGCCGCCACTCTGTTAAAAATTTTTAACCCCTAATCTACCGCTCCGTACACCGCCGCCACCTACGTTATCCCTATGTAACCCTAATCTGCTGCCCCTAATACCGCCGACACCTACATAATATTTATTAACCCCTAATCTGCCACCCCCTAAGATAAATATAATTTTTATCTAACGAAATAAAAAAAATTATTTTCGGGGTCTTTCTTATTTTATTAGGGGGCTTAGAGTAGGTGTAATTAGTTTAAAATTGTTGTAATATTTTTCTAATGTTTGTAAATATTTTTTTATTTTTTTATTTTTGTACTTTAGTTAGTTTATTTAATTGTATTTATTTGTAGGTATTGTATTTAATTAATTTATTGATAGTATAGTGTTAGGTTTAATTGTAGATAATTGTAGGTATTTTATTTAATTAATTTATTGATAGTGTAGTGTTAGGTTTAATTGTAGGTTAGGATTTATTTTACAGGTAATTTTGTAATTATTTTAACTAGGTAACTATTAAATAGTTATTAACTATTTAATAGCTATTGTACCTGGTTAAAATAATTACAAAGTTGCCTGTAAAATAAATATTAATCCTAAAATAGCTACAATATAATTATAATTTATATTGTAGCTATATTAGGGTTTATTTTACAGGTAAGTATTTAGCTTTAAATAGGAATAATTTATTTAATAAGAGTTAATTTATTTAGTTAGATTTAAATTATATTTAACTTAGGGGGGTGTTAGTGTTAGGGTTAGACTTAGCTTTAGGGGTTAATACATTTATTAGAGTAGCGGTGAGATCCGGTCGGCAGATTAGGGGTTAATTATTGTAGGTAGGTGGAGGCGACGTTGGGGGCGGCAGATTAGGGGTTAATAAATATAATATAGGGGTCGGCGGTGTTAGGGGCAGCAGATTAGGGGTACATAGGGATAACGTAGGTTGCGGAGGTGTACGGAGCGGCAGATTAGGGGTTAATAATAATATGTAGGGGTCAGCGATAGTGGGGGCGGCAGATTAGGGGTTAATAAATATAACATAGGGGTCGGCGGTGTTAGGGGCAGCAGATTAGGGGTACATAGGGATAACGTAGGTTGCGGCGGTGTACGGAGCAGCAGATTAGGGGTTAATAATAATATGCAGGGTTGAGCGATAGCGGGGGCGGCAGATTAGGGGTTAATAAGCGTAAGGTTAGGGGTGTTTAGACTCGGGGTACATGTTAGGGTGTTAGGTGCAGACATAGGAAGTGTTTCCCCATAGGAAACAATGGGGCTGCGTTAGGAGCTGAATGCTGCTTTTTTGCAGGTGTTAGGTTTTTTTTCAGCTCAAACAGCCCCATTGTTTTCTATGGGGGAATCGTGCACAATCACGTTTTTGAAGCTGGCCGTGTCCGTAAGCAACGCTGGTATTTAGAGTTGCAGTGGCGATAAATATGCTCTACGCTCCCTTTTTTGGAGCCTAACGCAGCCCTTCTGTGAACTCTAAATACCAGCGGTATTTAAAAGGTGCGGGGGGAAAAAAGCATGCATAGCTAACACACCCCTTTGGCCTCAGAACTCTAAATCTAGCCGATTGACTTTGCTAGGATTAGACAATCTTTTTTACTTCATGGAATTTTGCGGCACAATATAAACATAGATTGTTTAGGCGCCTTCTCTTCAGGTTTTAAAGGTCCTTTGACAAATCCAATTTCCATTGGTTCTTCATTAGATTTGTTGGTAGGCTTCATATCTATAGAAGTCATCCTAGGTTTAAATGAATCTTGAAAATCTTTCTCTTTTCTCCTCTCACGGAGTCTTCGTCGATAGTGATTGTAAGGGACATCAATGCTTCTTGGTTATCTGGCAAATTGACCCTTGCCAACTCGTCCTTCAGGGCTTCTGACAAGCCCAATCTATATTGATTTTTGAGTGAGACATTGTTCCACTGACTATCCTTTGACCATTCCTTAAATTCTGCAATATAGTTTTCGACTGGTCTTTTAAGTTGTTTTAAAGCTCTCATTGCGTTTTCAGCTGTAAGCTGTTTTAGTGGGTCTTCATAAAGTAATGCCATGGCAGAAAAAAATTCATCACCTGAATTCAATAATGGATTGTTAGATTAAAAAAAATGTATAAGCCCAAGATCTTGGCTCTGCTCTGAGATACGAGATAACAGTCAGTACCTTTTGTTTATCTGTGGGGTAACTTTTAGGCTTAAGAGCAAACATCAAGTAACAAGCGTTTTTAAAGTCTATGAACTGAGTTCTATCACCATAGAACTTTTCAGGGGGACTGAGGTTAGGTTCAGGAATTGATTCAGCTGTATTTGGTTTTGAAGTTACTGTATCTTTAATTACATTCCTCAATGTTTCATTCTGTATTTGCAAATCCCTTAAACCCTGTGATAACAAATCCACCCTCTGAGAGAGGTTTTGCATGTGGTTTGTGAGCTCAGCAGGATCCATTATAGGTGGCTTGATATTATGTAATGACTGATGAGGGAATGGATCTATTTTGCAGAGCAAGGAGAAGAAAGATATTGTATAGAAGGTTATAGTTACATGCATTTGGTAAATAAATAGTATTTGTAGCTAAGCACAGTCTCAGAGATAAATCTTCTGTTTATTCTGAGAGATGCAATAGCAGTTAATATAAGATATATATGGAATTTGTGTACAGGAAGTTGGGTAACCTCATTTCACTAAATTGAATCAAAACAATATATCTTTGAGCTAGCCAGAAATCGAGCTAACTTTTAATTATTGAAATATTGAAATAGATCTGGTGCGTTGGAAAAGAATTACAGAGTGGAAGTTAAGGAGGAGCAAAAATGATGATAGACAATGGCTTAAACAAAAATAAGAAGTCACCGCACTTACTAGTCAGAAAGTATAGTGATCAAGAGTTCAGGTGGTAAATTTATGTCCGTGGTTGATAGCTGCAGCAGGAGGAGAGGTAACTGCTTCTTGCACTTGAAAAGGCGTCCTCGCCGTAATGCGGAAGTGAAGTGAAGCCGAATTAACAGCTGACCGGTTTAAACAGCTGAGTACACAGCACTTTAGAAAAGAAACTTGAACAGCTGTTAGAGAAAGTCAAATACAGAATAACTGTGAACGATCGTTTACACAAAAACTTAAAAAAATACACATCTATGTACATAAGGAAAAGAAAAATAGGAAAAGGATCTCTTCCGGATAATCCAAAAATGAGGAGAGTAGAGTGAGTAGATCCTGCTCCTACTTAAAGGTACAGATGCATGACACTTTCTCCTTTCTCCTTAATGAGTTTTTTTTCTCTCTTTCCTTACTCTTCCCACCTGAGTGTACATGAGGTTTCTGCCCCTCTGAGGTACCTTCTTTAACGAAGTATGGAATATATATTTTAGTTGGCAAATCTGCTTTATACCACTTGAGATATGATGTTTATAGTTACAGTATCTCACAAAAGTGAGTACACCCCTGAGATCTTTATAAATATTTTATATCTTTTCATGTGACAAAATTGAAGAAATGATACTTTACTACAATGTTAGTGAGTGAGTGAGTGTCATATTGGTCACTGGAAGTTCAACATGGCACCTCATGGCAAAGAACTCTCTGAGGATGTGAAAAAAAGAATTGTTGTTTTACATAAAGATGGCCTAGGCTATAAGTAGATTGCCAAGACCCTGAAACTGAGCTGCAGCATGGTGGGCAAGACCATACAGTGGTTTCACAGGACAAGTTCCACTCAGAACAGGCCTCGCCAAAGAAGTTGAGTGCACGTGCTCAGCGTCATATTCAGAAGTTGTCTTTGGGAAATATACGTATGAGTGCTGCCAGCATTGCTACAGAGGTTGAAGGGGTGGGGGACCAGCCTGTCAGTGCTCAGACCATACGCCACACACTGCATCAAATTGGTCTGCATGACTGTCATCCCAGAAGGAAGCCTCTTCTAAAGATGATGCACAAGAAAGCCCATAAACAGTTTGCTGAAGACAAGCAGACTAAGGACGGAGACCAAGATAGGTTCAGATGGTGTCAAGCGTGTGTGGCGGAAACCAGGTGAGGAATACAAAGACAAGTGTGTCTAGCCTACAGTCAAGAATGGTGGTGGAAGTGTAATGGTCTGGGCCTGCGTGAGCACTGCCGGCACTAGGGAGCTACAGTTCATTGAGGGAAACATGAATGCCAACATGTACTGTCACATACTGAAGCAGAGCATGATTCCCTCCCTTTCGAGACTGGGCCATAGGGCAGTATTCCAACATGATAACGACCCAAAACACACCTCCAAGATGACCACTGCCTTGCTAAAGAAGCTGAGGGTAAAGGTGATGGACTGGCCAAGCATGTCTCCATACCTAAACCCTATTGAGCATCTGTGGGGCATCCTCAAACGGAAGGTGGGGGAGTGCAAGGTCTCTAACATCCATCAGCTCCGTGATGTCATCATGGACGAGTGGAAGAGGACTCCAGTGGCAACCTGTGAAGCTCTGGGTTAAGGCAGTGCTAGAAAATAATGGTGGCCACACAAAATATTGACACTTTAGGCCCAATTTGGACATTTCCACTTAGGGGTGTACTCACTTTTGTTGCAAACGGTTTAGACATTAATGGCTGTGTGTTGAGTTATTTTGAGGAGACAGCAAATTTACACTGTTATACAGGCTGTACACTCACTACTTTACATTGTAGCAAAGTGCAATTTCTTCAGTGTTGTCACATGAAAAGATATAATAAAATATTTACAAAAATGTGAGGGGTGTACTCACTTTTGTGGTATAATGTATATGATGTGCTTCACTATTCCCAGGTTCTCTTTTTGTTTAATAAGACACATAGATAAATTATTTTTAAATAGCAATGTCTATTTATTCTGGTATATAGTAACATAGTAGATGAGGTTGAAAAGAGACAGAAGTCCATCAAGTTCAACCGATACAGATCTTAATATACTTACAAAAAAGCCCCAGTTGAGCTTAAATTAATCCAGTTGAAAAGGTGACCCATTTAAGACAAGCAATAATATCACTAAATTCTGTCTCTAGTCAGAAATGTGTCTAAACCATTTTTAAATGTATCTTAGATAGCATTTACTGCTTCCTAAAGTAATGTTTCACAATTTGATTGCTCTTACAGTGAAAACTAGTGATGTCGTGAATAGTTCGCCGGCGAATAGTTCCCGGCGAACATAGCATGTTCGCCGCGGACGGCGAACATATGCGATGTTCGGTCCGCCCCCTATTCCTCATCATTGAGTAAACTTTGACCCTGTACCTCACAGTCAGAAGACACATTACAGCCAATCAGCAGCAGAACCTCCCTCCCAGACCCTCCCACCTCCTGGACAGCATCCATTTTAGATTCATTCGGAAGCTGCATTCTTAGTGAGAGGAGGGACAGTGTAGCTGCTGCTGATTTAATAGGGAAATCGATAGATAGGCTAGTGTATTCAGTGTCCACTACAGTCCTGAAGGACTCATCCAATCTCTTCTGTAAGGACAGCACCCCAAAAAGCCCTTTTTAGGGCTAGAGCATCAGTCTGCTTTTTTTTTTTTTTCCTGTGTAATCTAATTGCAGTATATCGTGCCCACTTGCCCAGTGCCACCACTCATATCTGGTGTAACAGTAGTGTACATTTAAAAAAAACAACACTTTTTTGACTGTGAAATAATAGCAGACAACTGCCAGTACCCAAGATGGCCACCAATAAGGCAGATGGGGAGGGTTAGAGAGCTGTTTTGGGGGGATTCAGGGAGGTTGGGGGCTAAGGGGGGATGCTACACCACAGCATATGTAAATATGCTAAAAAAATAAATAAAAAAAAATTAAAAACCTTTTATTTTAGTACTGGCAGACTTTCTGCCAGTCTTTAAGATGGCGGGGACAATTGTGGGGGAGGGAAGGGAGCTGTTTGGGAGGGATCAGGGGGTCTGATGTGTCAGGTGGGAGGCTGATCTCTACACTAAAGCTAAAATTAACCCTGCAAGCTCCCTACAAACTACCTAATTAACCCCTTCACTGCTAGCCATAATACACGTGTGATGCGCAGCAGCATTTAGCGGCCTTCTAATTACCAGAAAGCAACGCCAAAGTCATATATGTCTGCTATTTCTGAACAAAGGGGATCCCAGAGAAGCATTTACAACCATTTGTGCCATAATTGCACAAGCTGTTTGTAAATAATTTTAGTGAGAAACCTAAAATTGCAAAAAAATTTGTTTTTTTTTAAATTTGATCGCATTTTGCGGTGAAATGGTGGCATTAAATGTACCAAAATGGGCCTAGATCAATACTTTGGGTTGTCTACTAAACTACACTTAAGCTAAAATTAACTCTACAAGCTGCCTACATGCTCCCTAATTAACCCCTTCACTGCTGGGCATAAAACACGTGTGGTGCGCAGTGGCATTTAGCAGCCTTCTAATTACCAAAAAGCAACGCCAAAGCCATATAAGTCTGCTATTTCTGAACAAAGGGGATCCCAGAGACGCATTTACAACCATTTATGCCATAATTGCATAAGTTGTTTGTTCAGAAATAGCAGACTTATATGGCTTTGGCGAAGCAGGCAAAGGGCTTTAACATACATATACATACATATACATGTCTAAAGATGTATATTTATATATGTCTATTAATGTGTACAGATGTATTTATGTATTTATATGTGTATATATCGATTTACAGACATACTGTATATACACATATAAACACATAAATATCTGTATATATCTATACCTTTATATAATCATGTATATTTATATGTATAAATATATATTTGGGCAAAAAAACAACAGATATATATATAGAAATATGTATTTATGAATAAATAGAACATTGGAGGGGGGGCAGAGCTAGAGACCAACAGAAGTGGACGTGTTCTCTTAGAGCTCCTGAGTCAAGTTTATATTTTTATTAATATAACTAATTAAATAGTGCTCTAAATTTACTATACAGGTGGCCCTCGGTTTACAACGGTTCAATTTACATCGTTTCAGAATAACAACCTTTTTTCCAGTCATGTGACTGCTATTGAAAACCATTGAGAAGCAGTGCATTTATTAAAATAGCCAGTAGGTGGAGCTGTCCGCTTGTGTTGCAGCAAAGCCAAGCAAGCTGAATTTAATCAGTTTAACCAGACCTGATCTATCAAGCAGATTTCAAAAGAACAATATCTTCCTGTCTATAAATCAGTCCAGATTGGAATGCATAGAAATAACTGTTTGCAGAAAAATACAATTGAAGTCTGTGTTGTGTGATTATTTTATTAGGTTTATAATGCTGTTTAGCAAATTGCTTTGTTCTTTTAACTTAGTTTAATTATATATTTTGTATTGTGTGATTATTTTATTAGGTTTAAAATGCTGTTTAGCATTTCAAGTTTTCATTTCAAAGCTTTAAAAATAATGTATTAGGTGTTACTTATGACAATTTTGAGAGGGGACTGGAACCTAACTCCCTCACTTCCCATTGACTTACATTATAAACTAGGTTTCAATTTACAATGGTTTCAATTTACAACCATTCCTTCTGGAACCTAACCCCGGCGTACCTGTATTGCTCATTTTATTAAAGCAGATATTATCAGCTTTTTGGGGAGGTGCACCTGAACAGGTTCAGTGTTGGAACATTGAACTGAGTAACTTGTTGATTTGCGCTATCAGCACATACACCACTACTCTCCTAACAAGCATCTACCTCACTCCGGAGGGTCAGGGCTCCGCTCCGGAGTGTATACAATTCACAATCTGTCAGCTTTGAGAAGGCTGTGTCCGGACGAACCTACTGCTTACAGACATCTGAGACTTTGCTGCTAATCTCGGAACCGAACGCTCCCAGGACGACTCGTGAAGACTGTTCAACTTTGGAGCAAACCGGGTAAGCCCTGTGTGTTGGGTCCCAATATATATCTTGCGGAAAGTGTCCCGGTAGTGTACCAGTAGATAAGAGGGACCCCGGCTGCATAGCTTCACTATATGGCGCCATAAGATAGAAAGTGCGCACTTGTACCTGACTTAAGATCTGGTTCACCTTCCTATATAGAACATTTGCTAATATTTTCCAGCCTAATAAGTAGTGTCCGGTGCCCAAAATTTAAAGGAGAAGCTGGTTGCCCTACCCTGTTTACTTAGTGGCTTAGTGGCCTGCTAAGGCGGGAAATCCGCTGTGATGAGAGCAGGATGTGATGTCACTAGCATGTGGGCGGGGCTTAGGTCCGGTGTCTGTGTTGCAGTTAGTTTAGTACAATCAACCTGACTAGATGTGTATTGTTATGCTCTGCAATAAAATAGAGTTGTACCATCATTGCTGTGTCCTGCATATGTCCTGCATCTCATGACATGGTGTCAGAAGTTCTGGACTGCGCTTCTGTTCCTGATCGATTGCAATGTCAAAGTTTACCCCACCTGAGCCTTTTGACTTTTCTCAGCCTGCAGCTTGGCCCACATGGCGTCAGCGGTTTAGCGCTTCAGGATTGCATCCAAACTGAACAAGGAGAGTGGTGAAGTACAAGTTAATTCTCTTTTATACTCCATGGGGAAAGATGTAGAGCCAGTGTTCAATGCTTTTACTTTCCAAGAGGGGGAAGAAGTTAACTTTGATATAGTTATGGATAAACTCAGTGCCCACTTTGTGCCCAAAAGAAATGTGATTCATGAGAGAGCTTGTTTTCACAAACGTAATCAGCGTGTGGGAGAATCTGTGGAGTCATTTGTGCGCAGCCTGTATGAACTAGCTGAATTCTGTGAGTTTGGTGTTGCTAAAGAAGAGCAAATCAGAGACAGAATAGTTATTGGAATTGCAGATGCTGAAGTCTCCCTGAAGCTGCAGTTAGAGCCTGATTTAACGTTAGACGGGGCTATTAGGATGGCCCGCCAGAGTGAACTGGTGAAAAAGCAAAGTGCTGATCTGAGGTCTGAGAGTATTGTGGATGAAGTGCAACAGTCTAGGAAAATTACTAGTGAAAGGCACAGTGTGAGCGGTAGATCTAAAGTACTGGAAAGGCCTAGAAGTGGATGGGCGCAACATGGCCGATGCACACAGTGCTACAGGGCTCATGATCAGAGTGCTATATGCCCGGCCAGAGATAAAAGATGCAGAAAATGTAACAGAATAGGCCATTTTGAAGTGGTGTGTAAAGCTGAATACATTAAGGAGATGCAGGTGGACAGTGACCAGGAGGGTCAGGAAGTGTCTTTTGTGGGGTCTGTTGTGGAACGGACAAGCTCAGAGGAAGATTGGAAAGTTACTTTTACTGTAATGGGAGCCAAAGTTGATTTTAAGATTGACACAGGAGCAGATATCACTGTAATGTCTTTTGCTGAATTTATGAAACTGCCTCGACAGCCCCAGCTGGCGAAGGTTACTACAAATGTCCATAGTCCTGGTGGCCGCATTGATTGTGTGGGGAAATTTCTTGCCAGCTGTGAGTACAAACAAAGGAAGTTCACCATGTGGGTGCATGTGATCCGAGGTCAGTGTGTTAACAGTTTATTGAGCAGAAAAGCAGCCTGTGACTTGGGCCTCGTGGCCAGAGTGAATGAGATCTCTGAAGATATGTTTGGCGAGTTGAGCCTACTGAACTGCAAACCTGTCCGTATAGCACTTAAAAGTGACGCAGTCCCATACAGTATTTCTACTCCTCGTAGAATTCCGTTCCCGCTCATGCCTCAGGTGGAGAAAGAGCTCATGCGCATGAAGTCTATGGGGGTTATTGAAGAGGTTGTTGAAGCAACTGATTGGTGTGCCCCCATTGTTCCAGATGCAAAGAAAAACGGAAAGGTGCGCATCTGTGTGGACCTGAAAAGGTTGAATGAGGCAGTGAAGAGGGAGAGATTTGTGCTGCCGACATTGGAAGATATAGCCCCGAAGATGGCTGGGGCGAAGTTCTTTTCCACATTAGACGCTTCTAGCCGCTTTTGGCAGATCCCCCTGGATCCGAAGTGCCGCAAACTGACTACCTTTATCACACCGGTAGGTCGGTTCTGCTTCTGCAGACTCCCCTTTGGGATATCCTCCGCTCCTGAAATCTTTCAAAGGGAAATGAGTTCTCTCCTGAGTGGCCACGTGGCCACAGTGGTCGTCATGGACGACATTTTAGTGTATGGGTCTACAGTGGAGGAGCATGATCAGCGTTTGAGTTGTGTGCTGCAGGCTATCAAAGAGTCTGGGCTGAGGCTGAATAAAGAAAAATGTCATTTTAGGAAAAATGAATTATGCTACTTTGGGCATATCATCAACGGGGATGGCATCAAGCCGGACCCCGAGAAAATTCGGGCTATTGAACAGATGAAAAGCCCTTCTGATGTACATGAGCTGAGACAGATATTGGGCCTTGTAAATTACGTGGGCAAGTTTCTTCCAGATTTATCTACAGTTTTACACCCTATCACAGAGTTGCTTAAGAAAGATGTTGCCTGGGTCTGGGGACCCTCACAAGAAAAAGCGTTCCTGCATGCCAAGTCCCTGCTGGGGTCTGCCCCAGTGCTGGGGTTCTACGACCCTTCAAAAAAGACTGTGGTTAGTGCTGATGCAAGCAGTTATGGGTTGGGGGCTGCACTCCTGCAGCTGAATGACAACAAACTACAGCCCATCGCCTACTGTTCCCGCACACTGACGGCTGCGGAGTCAAAATACGCTCAAATTGAGAAAGAGTGCCTGGCTGCAGTTTGGGCCTGTGAGCGCTTTCAGCGTTATCTAGTGGGTTTGGAGAAATTTAATCTGGAAACTGACCACAAACCGCTAGTCCCTCTAATCAATTCTTATGACATTGACAAAACACCCTTGAGATGCCAGAGACTTTTAATGAGACTGCTCAGGTTCAATGTTCAGGCAGTGCATGTGCCGGGGAAACAACTGGTTGTGGCAGATACACTATCCAGGCTCCCGCTGGCTGCTGCTGAAGAATCCTCCACGGAATCGGATGTGGAAGTGTATGTTGATTCAGTTCTGGCCTCTAAGTCCATTTCTTCAAGGAAACTGGAAGAGATAAAGAAAGAGACATATTTGGACAAGAAGTTATAAGGTACATAAAAGATGGCTGGTCCGAGAGAACGGGCAGCCTGGATGTCTTTAAATGCTTACCAGCCAGAGAGGTCGCAGCTCATGGAGCTGGAGGGGTTGGTGCTGTTCCAAGACCGCATTGTAATTCCTGTCAGCATGAGGAAGGAGATGTTAAACAGGATTCACGATGGCCACTTAGGCATTACAAAGTGCAGAGAAAGGGCAGCTACAGCTGTGTGGTGGCCTGGGATCAGCTCCGACATTGCAAATCACGTGTCTAAATGTGCCTTTTGCCGGGAACGCCGGCCTACTCAGAGAAGGGAGCCCTTAATGTCTACTCCGCTGCCTGCGGGGCCGTGGCAGAAAATAGCTGCTGATTTGTGTGAACTGCACGGGAAAAAGTTTCTTGTTGTGATCAACTACTATTCCAGGTATTTGGAAATTGCACCCCTGAATGATATCACATGTCAGGCCGTTATCATTCGCCTGAAGAGCTTGTTCGCCCGCTGGGGCATTCCAATGGAGCTAGTGAGTGATAATGGTATGCAGTTCGCTTCTACAGAGTTCAGTGCTTTCAGCAGGGAATATGATTTTGCACATTCCACGTCAAGTCCACATTATGCCCAGGCCAACGGAATGGCTGAAAGGGCAGTTCAAACAACAAAATTCATTCTAAAGCAATCTGAGCCATACCTAGCCCTCTTGTCATACAGGGTGACGCCCATTCTAGCCACCGGGTTTAGCCCGGCACAGCTGATGCTAGGATGCCAGATTCGCACCACTTTACCCTCAGTGGGTGCCTTCAAGCTGCCTGGCCCTGTTCCGCGGAACGAAGTCCTTAGGAGGGATGAAGAGGCCAAAAAGGGTTATCGTTTCTTCTACGACATGAGACATTCTGTCAGGCCTTTACAGGAACTGAAAGCGGGCCAAAGTGTCAGAATTAAACTGGATGATGAGAAGAAATGGAAGACGCCTGCTACGGTAGTGGGCCGCTCTCCAGAACCAAGGTCTTACACAGTCCTTACAGAGGGAGGGACGGTTACACGCCGTAACCGAAGACATCTTCAGCCTGTACCTGAGAGTCTGGAACCGGATACCTCAGTACCACCGCCGGTGGGATCCCCTGTTCTAAGAGAGGTGCCTTCCCCTCAGCAAGATCACAGCGGGGATATATTTTTTTTCCTCCAGCAGACTCTTGTTCACCATCTTCTGTATCAGAGGACAGTTCATGCAAAGTTACATCAAGCGGCCCGTTACAGGGACTGACTTTAGCTAGAACAGTGACCGGAAGTATGGGCAGAATAATCCCATGGTCACTGTGGACTAGGGTAGTCTACCCCGATGTCCAAGTCAGGATGTAATTTATTTGTTCATGTTTTCTAATCTATCTGTTTTTATAATGTTCAAAAACAAAAATGTTGTTGTATACCCTGTTGGTGTACCTTGTTATTTATTATATGCAAATGTATGCTTTGCCTTTGAAAAAGGGGAAGATGTGAGGAGAGCAGGATGTGATGTCACTAGCATGTGGGCGGGGCTTAGGTCCGGTGTCTGTGTCGCAGTTAGTTTAGTACAATCAACCTGACTAGATGTGTATTGTTATGCTCTGCAATAAAATAGAGTTGTACCATCATTGCTGTGTCCTGCATATGTCCTGCATCTCATGACATCCGCCATCTTCCATCTCCCCTACGCAGCACTAAATTCAAATCTCATAGTGAACTGTAAAGTGGCCATCCACCAGGAAATAACCCTTCACTCACTGGGCATGGTAGTATAAGGTGGAAGACCTGTGAACAAACCTAAAGTACTATAAGATATTTCCACTTATATTGCACAGACAAAGCTTATCAACTGAAGCCCTGAGTATCTCACTTGATGTATACCACATAGGCCATTATGGAGTAAATGTTTGCCATATAATCTGATTTTCTAGTCTGGAAGGATTTTGCAACACTACATTTACTGTCACAGCTTATATTGTATACTTCACATTTGCTATTTGACACATTATGCAGCATTACAGGAAGTTTAAAGGCCCGCTGTAGATTTGAAAGCCCCTCTTGATTTACCTTTACTCTGTTGTATTGGACTGGGAAAAATCTCAGAACTTTCACTACTATCTTGCAAATCAAAGACTTGATGTTTACCTATTCACCTTTTTGATTGGTATTTACCGTTTACTCAGTTTTATAAATTGGAACCTTGATATAAAATAAAACTGATATAGAGCTTGTTAACTCATATTTCCTGTGGAGCTTTCCAACAGTACCCCTGGGGAACAGATCTTACTGGATGTTTACCACATAGGCCATTAAGGAGTAAATTATTGCCATATAAACTGTTGTTCTCGCCCAGCAGGAGTTTGCAATACTACACTCACTGTCACAACATATATTGTGTACCCCATATTTGTTTCTTGATAATTTACACAGCAGAACAGTAAGCTTAAAGGCCTACTGCAAATCTGAAAGCCCCTCTTGAATTGCCTCTATTTTGTTTTACTGAGTTGGAAGAATTCTCTGAACTTTCATTAATATCTTGCAAATCAAAGACTTTGGTGTTTGCCTAGACATTGTTTGGATTGGTATTTACCGTATACTCTGTTTCATTTGATGGAACTTTGATGCAAAATAAAACAGACTCCAAGCCTTATAGTAGATGTGGATCTTTCCAACTGTGCTTCTAGGGAACAAATCTAATAAAGAACTTAGTGGCATACTAAAAATTATCTACAGGTTATGCCTGGTTATATTGTCCAGTCTAATCGTACGCTACCCAGTAGTGAGTGCTTAAAGTCACAGCTTGTATTTGGCACAACACATCTGTTATCTGACAGTCTTGGTTCATCCACTCTGCATTACACAGTTCTCTTCTGATTACCGCAAGGCTACTACCCAACATCAGAGTGACACTGTATACATTTCAAAACCTGCATTTCCACTTTGCAATGGGTTGCTAAAACACTGACTGGGAGGTGGAGTGGTGCTCCAATTCAAACATACTAAAGAAGCTCTCCAGTACTCTCTCTATTTCACCTTCAAGGTACGTGTTCTGAAACTAGATAAGATGTCTCATTCCAATAGGAAAAATAATAGACAGGCTGATGCCCCTAAAAGAACTGTTGCAGATCATTTTCATAGCAAATTTATTTCTGAGAGGGATCTTTCAGACGAGGACTCAAGAGACTCTCCTACTAGGCACGAAAAAGAAATTAC
This sequence comes from Bombina bombina, assembly GCF_027579735.1. Classification (NCBI taxonomy): domain Eukaryota; kingdom Metazoa; phylum Chordata; class Amphibia; order Anura; family Bombinatoridae; genus Bombina; species Bombina bombina. The sequence continues at coordinate 54,120,040 of NC_069502.1, read as the reverse complement.
TGCACGTGCCATGAGTTCAAGACCTTCAGATAGTGCCGAAACCTCCTCACTTAAAGAGCTCATCAACTCCCTCTTGGCCAAAGTGGACTCTCATCATACCTCTATGAAGTTAGAGCTCAAATCCTCTGTTGCCGAACTCAAGAGAGACATAGCATCTCTAGGAGAACGATCAGACATCCTTGAACGCAAACATGAAGATCTCGCTACTGATCATTCTAACCTCCTATCTTATACCCAAACACTAGCTGAGCGGATTTCAGACCTAGAGGGAAAATTGGCAGATCTTGAAGATAGATCAAGACGCAATAACATCCGTATAAGAGGCATCCCTGAGAGTGTCGCAGCTAATGATCTCCTACAATATCTGGCTGATCTATTCGCTACCTTGCATGACTCTCCTCAAGACCCAGACTCCAGAATTGATAGAGCCCATAGAGCTTTAAGAGTTCGTAACTCTAACCAGTCTCAACCTAGGCATGTGATTGTTCGACTTCACTACATTACCTTTAAAGAAATAATCCTGAAAGCGGCATTCCTCAATAAAGAATTACCTGAAGTCTATAAGGAAGTTCAGTTTTTTCCAGACTGGTCTTCACATACCTTGGTCAAAAGGAGGTCCTTTTTCCCGGCCACACAATGTCTGCGCAAGCACTCAATAAAATATAGATGGGGCTTTCCTGTCAAGCTCTTTTTTCAATTTGATGGCGCTTCCTACACTATATTATACATCAAACAAGGAATGGAGGTACTAGACAAGCTAAATCTTCTTCAGAACTCTCCTACGGCCCTCTCCTCTCATTCAGACCTCCGGTCTGTTCCTCAGGAAGATCCCACCCAAGGACCTTCCCCTCCAGTTCAGCCTCTGCGTATTCCGTTCATAGGTTCAACTCTGGACAATAATATGTATAAGACACTATGCTGGGCCCATGGTACTCATAAACTGTTGTCGGAATTGTTCTCCTGGACATTGAAGATTTAAGTATTATTTGTATATCTATCTGACCACTAGTGGGTGAATATGTGTTTGCCCTGGAAAGTTGGCATATACCTTTTTTTTCTTTTTTTTTTGGACTCTAGTGCCTTACAAGTTGAACTAAGTGTCTCAAAGTTTCCAGTTTTAGTTAACTAACACTAACTTTTCCCTTTTACAGGTATTATTAAGGTTTGCACTATTGTTGACTCTCATCATCAATATGTTTACATGTACTTAGATAAGTACAAATTTTTTACCGTAATAATCCGCAGGATGTTTTGTTTATTACGAGGTATACTGTGACAAAGCCCTTGCAGGAATAGTCACTTCAGCACGAAATATAGTGGTTTAGGCTGTTTTATTTTTATCAGCAGTTTTAAACATGGGGTGTACTTCCCCTTTAAAACAAAACATAAAACAAACAAAAGCCTACTCCTTTTTAGGAGACTAACTATACATGCAATATTTCCTTACTAGCCAGTAAGCTGATCCCAGTTAATAAAACAAAACAAAATAAGCAGAATAGAACAAAGTTTGCTCACCAGTCTCTTGTTTCTACCAGCTATAAATTCAGACATGCAGCAAGGTCTCAAATCCTCCCTCTCTGGAGTACTCTGCACAATGAGACACTGATTCCCTCTACGGAACTGCTTATAAAGGATCCAAATGATTTAACCAGAATCAGCTTTGGTGAGCTACTAACACATTAACACTTTGTTAGAGGGGAAAAAGTGACCTTTCCAATCTCCTACTAACATACACTCCTTCTCTCACCCTGTCACAATACATACTGTTATTGGTGCTAACCTAGGATAGTTGTATAAGGCTTTCATGTAAGTAATCTTAGGCCAATATATTACTCATATGCATCGTTCCTATGTTTTGCTCTGGGCTATCCTTTGATAGGTGAAAAATTGAACCTACATATATAACCTGCCGAACATGCTTTCTTAGTAAAAGATATATTATTTTACAGGTCTTAGGAGATTCAGTGATTTGTGTATGAGCCCCTATTACACAAATATGTTGGTCACCTTTAATTGTTAATAGACATTTAGTCAGGATTCATATTCTTGTATATCCCAAATACCTGCGGATCCATAATTACTGTAAAATGTATAGTGTTTTTCCCCTTGAGCCTAACTTTGTCAGAGTAATCTGAGATTATTATAGCTTCTGAAGCACTATTGTTGACTTTCATTAACACTATGTTTATATATGCTAAGTACAATTTTTTTGCCATAATAATCCGCAAGATGTTTTTTTTTATTACTGGGTATGTATACCGTTATCAAGACTGACCTAAGGTAATGTTATAAGGCTATCTTGTAGGTAACCCTAGGCCAAAATATCGCTCATGTGTTTAGTACTTATGTTTTGCGTAGGGTTATTCTTTGACAGGTAGGAAATTTGTTCTATTTATATAACCAGCCGAGCACTCTTCCTTAGTAAATGATATCATTAAGGCTTGCACTATGGTTGAATCTTACTATTACTATCTCTATATGCGGTAAGCTAAGCACAACATTTTTGCCTAAATAGTCCGCAAGATGCTTTGTTTATCACTATGTAAACATACTGTTATTGGTGCTAACCTAGGGCAGTTGTATGAGGCTTTCATGTAAGTAATCTTAGGCCAATATATTACTCATATGTATGGTTCCTATGTTTTGCTCTGGGCTATCCTTTGACAGGTGGAAAATTCAACCTACGTATTTAACCTGCTGAACATGCTTCCTTAGTAAAAGATATATTATTTTACAGGTCTCAGGAGATTTAGCAATTTGTTTATGAGCCCCTATTACACAAATATATTGGCCACCTTTAATTATTGCTAGACATTTAGTCAGGATTTATATTCCTGTACATCTCAAATACCAGTGTGACCATAGTCACTGTAAAATGTATAGTGTTTTTTCCCCTTGAGCCTAACTTAATCAGAGTAATTTGAGAATATTATAGCTTCTGAATTGTAAACTTAACTCTCATCATAACTGAATTGGGGGCCAACCCACCTCCTCTTGGTCTCCCTTACAAGCCATATTTAACTACTTTATAGTTTAACGTTACACGTCACGCTTTCCCTAATGTCAATTAGTTGACTCAGTTAATTAATATTTTATGGGCTTCCTCCCCACCATTGCTGTTGACCATTGTTATTTTTTTTTCTAACATACTACATAAGTATTTAATACTTTTGCAAAATATAAAAACTATCTATATATGGTGCTTATCCTCTGATACTTCCCCAACTTCCCCCCTCGCTTTATAACCCATTCTTGGTACCAAGACCCTCTCATGATAAGAAGCGACTAATACATTAAATAACTAAGCTAATAGCTAGTCAGTCCTTGGACTGACATAGCAGCCATATATCTTTGTTCTCTGGTGTTGACATACTAATTACCTAGCCACCCTTACCCTCCTCTCGTCTAGCCTCTCCCTCTCTATTTTTCCCCTCCCCCTCTTCTTCCCCCCCTCTCCTTTTTTTTTTCTCCCCACTCATGCATTTACAAGTGATAACTCATAATGTACAGGGACTTAACTCCCCCACGAGTTAGGAGCCTGAGATTATTTAAAGCTGATGTTGTTTTTTTTGCAGGAGACCCATTGGCCTGACGCTCTTGAAATTCCGTACTCAATTAAACACTTTCCAACTAGACTAGAGGCATCACACTCCTCCAAATCAAGAGGGGTTGCCATATTAATCAAAGCCGATCTAAAAATGGAGGTTTTGAATGAGGAGTCTGATCCAGGTGCCAGATATGCAATACTTATCTGTAAATTGATTGACCGCACATATACCCTAGCCAACTTATATGCACCAAATACTAAACAGATTCCTTTCTTGAAAAACCTACTAAAACTTATCTTCCAGATTAAACAGGGCACATTAATACTTGGAGGTGATTTCAACTTATTATGGGACCCAATGGTGGATAGAAAAGGATTAAAGTCACTTCGCTCAGAATGACTGACGTGTTCGTTAGCTGCTGCTTTTAGGTAATTAATGACCCAGTATAACCTATACGATGTGTGGCGAGCAATGCATACCACTGAGAAAGACTATACGTTTTATTCTCAGCCACACAAAATGTTTTCTAGAATTGACTATATTTTTGTTGAGGCGATGGCTCTAGACGAGATTTCCAGCTCTAAGATAGAGATGATTTCCTGGTCTGACCATGACCCCATCATGGCCATTTTTTTACTCCCCCAGCGGTTCCCAAGGGTAAATGGAAATATGCTAATTGGCTGGTTTCTGACCCCAAAATCTCCCAGGAGATAGAAACAGAGTTGATTGAGTTTCTACAGATTAATGATAACGGTCAGACAGAGGTTCAAATAGTGTGGGCATCATTGAAAGCGTATATTAGAGGTTCTTTGATTAAAAAAGCTGCCCGCTCTAACAAAGAGACAGGCAAAACCTTGGCGGAATTAACTTTCATTTATAGGTCCCAACTTGACAAGCAAAAAAGAAACCATACACTGGTAGGAGCTAGAATTTTGGAAGCGGTAAAAGCTGAACTTCTTAGCCTAGAATTGAACAAGGTCCAAAAGACCCTTGGTAAATTCAAACAAAAGTTTTACTATCACAGTAATAAAGCTAATTCGTTATTAGCAGCTAAGCTTAGATGCAGACAGGCCCAAAGGGCTATCTCTTTGATTATATATAAAAGCAAATTTGCTATTGCTCCCAAAGATATTGGTGAGTCATTTAGGTCGTACTACTCTAGTCTTTATAATATTCAAGAAGAGACTGCTCCTGATGCTCTTCCTGTATCTGAGATACAAAGTTTTTTGGCTAGTCTGAGGCTCCTGAGACTGGATAAGGAGTCATCAGGAATATTAAGCTCCATTATTTCAGTGGAGGAAGTGAAACAGGCAATTGTGCAAATAAAAAAAGGTAAAGCTCCTGGTCCAGATGGTTTCACGGGGCAGTTCTACAAAACATTTGGTGAACTTCTCTACCCTATCCTAACCAGAACATTTAATACGTTTATGTCTACCGGGTCTTGTCTTAAGGAATTTCTGGCAGCTGAAATAATAACAATCCTGAAACCTGGTAAGGACCCTCAATTGTGTCAAAATTACAGGCCTATCTCATTGATCTATACGGATATCAAAATATATTCTAAAATTCTTGCAAATAGACTTATAAGAGTAATAGGCAAAATTATACATGCAGATCAAGTAGGTTTTGTTCCAAATAGAGAAGGCCCTGACAATAAGAAGACTCACTTCCATACTATTTGAAGCAGAAAAAAGGGGGGTTCCTTTCCTGGCCCTGTCTCTAGATGCCGAAAAGGCATTTGACAGGGTCAGGTGGGATTATCTCTGGGAGGTGCTTAAAGTTTTTGGTCTCCCCCACCATTTTATCAGGGCCACGCGGGCCCTATATTCTAATCCCCATGCTATAGTCTGCGGTCCGGGCTTCAAATCAGCGTTGTTTAACATATTAAATGGCACCAGGCAGGGATGCCCCCTTTCCCCGCTTTTGTTTGCCCTGACCATTGAGCCTTTAACTCAGTCCATAAGAATTAATGAAGATATCTCTGGAATTCAGTTTCAAAAGTCTAGCCATAAAATAGCTCTCTTTGCGGATGACATCACGCTTTTACTTACTTCACCCACAATTTCGATGTCAGCTGTCTTCAAGGTTATTGAGAAGTTTTCAAAGTGTAGCTTTTATAAATTAAATTATGCTAAAACTGAGGTTTTACATGTAAATATTCCAGCACCTGAATTATACTGCTTGTAAAAAACATACTCTTTCCACTGGTGGTCACCCACATACATCAAACATCTGGGCATATATCTTAGCCCAAACATAGATACATTCATCACCAAAAACTTTTCAGAACGTCTACCGGAATTCAAGAAGCTGTTAGAAATCTTGGAGTTTAAGGAGTTCTCTTGGACCGGTCGGATAGCAGCCATTAAAATGTCCCTCTTACCAAGATTGACGTATTTGTTTAGATGTATCCCTCTATCTGTACCTAGACCCCTTCTGAATAAATACCAAAGCATCATCACAACTTACATTTGGGCCGGTAGAAGACCAAGAATAGCCTCCTCAATTATTCAACAACCAACACACAGGGGAGGCTTGGCGTCTCCCAGTGTTTTATCGTACAATGATGCGGCTACATTGTCCCATATCTTGGGTTGGAGTCTCAAAGTTATTACACATAGATGGCAGGAAATAGAACATTCACTCTTACCTAAAGGTGTCCTACTTTCGGATCTACCATGGATCCCAGTGCATATGAGACTTGCATTGAAAATAACTCACCCATTGATTTTGGACTCCTTAAAACATTGGGATGTAAAAAAGAATATAGCAACGATATCTCCTCACCCCTCGCCAGCTCAGAACATGGGCAGATACTGCTGATCTCCCGATCACGGTTCTATTCAGTGATAACACACCAATTTTCTTTGATGAAGCAAGACGAAAGTTCTCTCTGCCTATATCACTCCACTTTGAATTTCTTAGATTAATAATAATTCTTAGATCATGGGGCTTGACGGGACAGTGTGTTCGGGAATGCTAGCGATGGAATGCTAACAAATCTTTTAAGGGAGCCTTATCGTTTCATTATAGCTTGTTGATATCCCCTACCTAGCCGGCCAAACATAACCAGTATAGGGCATGGGAAAGAGAGTTAGGAGTAGACATTGAGACCGATATTTGGTTTAGAGAGTTAATTAGAGCCAAAAAATATCTACACTGTGCGACTTTGTGGGAATTGTACTATAAAGTTATTACCAGATGGCACCTGGTCCCGGTCACCTTACATAAATACTACAGATCTGCCTCCCCCCTCTGTTGGAGGAATTGTGGAAACCTCTGCACGCATATCCATATTTGGTGGGAGTGCCCAAAAATTTCTGGTTTATGGAGAAATATTTCACAGATGTTTAGTGAGATGGGACTAGCTATCCCCCTGGGTCCGGCCATGGGTCTCCTGCATCACAGTAACCTGACCCTTTCTGAAGCTGATAGAACCTTAAAGGGACAGTCTACAACAGAATTGTTATTGTTTTAAAAGATAGATAATCCCTTGTTTACCCATTCCCTAGTTTTGCATAACCAACACAGTTATATTTATATATGTTTTACCTCTGTGATTATCTTGTATCTAAGCCTCTGCAGACTGCCCCTTTATTTGTTCTTTTGACAGACTTGCAGTTTATCCAATCAGTGATGGCTCCCAGGTAACTTCACGTGCACGAGCACAGTGTTATCTATATGAAAAACATGAACTAACACCCTCTAGTGGTGAAAAACCTGTTAAAATGCATTCTTAAGAGGCGGCCTTCAAGGTATAAGAAATTAGCATATGAACCTCCTAAGTTAAGCTTTCAACTAAGAATACCAAGAGAACAAAGAAAAAGTGGTGATAAAAGTAAATTGGAAAATTGTTTAAAATTACATGCCCTATCTGAATCATGAAAAAAAAAATTTGGACTAGACTGTCCCTTTAATTTCATATTTACTCATTGCCACAAAACTAGCTATAGCCAGAGATTGGAAACAACCGTCCCCTCCATCCTTAAAGAAGGTAAGAGATATTGTGGAAGCATGGAAGAGTACGTTTTTAGATCTTTAAACAAGTTAGACCTATATCATGAAATTTGGTATTGATGGATCGACCTTGACCGGAATTAGACTCCTAAACCTTTTTTTTTCTCCCCCCCCCCCTCCTTCCTCTTCCCCTTCTTTCCCTTGTCCTTTATGTCTTAAACCACAAGAACTAGGTACATAAGACCTTAAGATGTTTTTAATAATTAGGGTCCTCCTAGTAGCTACATAGCTCTATCAGAATTTGTTAGATCATGAAGGCCTGGAATAATAGCTACTTTCTTTATAATATATAAATAATATAAAAGAAGGATTTCAATTATATCTTGACAGTTATTTTGTGCTCTTTCTCTCTGTTATATTGTTGTTGATACAATTGTTGTTATGTAACAAAATATTTATATGTCATACCTTTATGTTGTCATTATAAAAACCCTCAATAAAAAATTATTTAAAAAAAAAAAAAATAGAACATTGGAATGTGAAATATTCATATTTTCATGTCAGGTTAGAGCACTTGAGAATATGCAATCATGTTTGCGTGCGTGTAGTGTGTTAGTTTTTTTTTCCAAATTTTTTGCTCCATTTACCTCTAGAGGGGAATACATGAACGCCCACATGATAATTCTAACTTCTAGTGGAGTTAATGCTCGAGTGGGGGCATTAAATAGCGCTTCACTTGCAATCTGGACCTTAGAGCCTTGTTCTCTATTGCTCATTTTTAATTGTTATTTTGTAAGGTTATTATGTTTGATAACTGTGCATGTATAATTCTCTTTAGTGTTAGTAACTGTTAGTGTAGTTTTTTCCACAAAGGGACATGTAATTTAATTAAATTGTGTAATTCTCTATATGAAATTGTCCAGAATTAATATAAAACACAGTGGCTTGTGTTTAGAATAAACATGATGCTAATGTTTGGGCAAGCAGCAAGGGAGAAAAGGATGTCTCCTGTTGGGGAAGGGAGTGCCAAACTTAGTACTTTAGGAGATCAGGCAACAGCAGGACAGGAGGTCTTAGGATGTAGGGTAGCTGTCCAAGGGAACACACATACTAGCTTGGTTCCTTTACTTTACGCCCATTTCAAAACTAACATTTTTCACAAGATTCTCGATGGCAGGTACGTAAATATGTTTGAACTATCTGTTGAGGCATATAGACAGAAAGAGAAAAGTCAAGATGGGTCGGGTTCTATGAAGTTTAAAGGTACAGATACTTACAAGGAACAACAGAGGTGCTACAGAGTGTTTTCTTCTAGGATAACCTTGTACGTGTCTTGATTCATGTACCTTTTACAAAAATGAAGAACCCACAGTTCATCCCTGATCTCAAATGTCACAGTGGGTGGATACACTGTAGCTTGTAGGCCTCTCCAGGTCTCTTCTAACCATTTGCTTATTAGATGTTGGGCAAAGTTTAAAATTAGACTCATCAGAGAAGATGACCTTACTCCAGTCCTTTCCTAATGGTCTTTGGAAACCTCAGCTGGCTCTTCTTTGCTTCTCATTGATGAAGGGCTTTTTCTAGCTTTGTACAACTTCAGCCCTGACCCTAGGAACCTGTCAGGGTGCCAGGAATCAGACTGAGACGAGAAGTGCAAAAATAATCACACCTTTATTAATAGCAAAAAATAATAAAAAGTCCACAAGTCAAATAACAAGCCAGGAGTCAAAACCAGAGCTGGTAGTCAGATGAGCCAAGTCAGGAGCCAAAGCGAATAGTCAGACAAGCCAGAATCAGGAACAAGGAAAACAGCAGAGTCATGAACAAGCCAGGGATCAGGAACCAGGAAGGACATCAGACAGCCAGGTAATACACAGGAGCTCTCACAAACAGGTCTGAGACAACGCAACGGCAAAGCATACTGAACAAAGGCCCTTTAAATAATAAGTGATGACATCACAATTCTGAGACTTCATCCTGTCTCACATGGATGATGTAAGCCAGTCTGGCCATAAAAGGAAGTGCAGGAAGTGAGCAGCATCTCCCAGAATGCACCAAAGTCAGCAAGAGAGGTGAGTAAAATGGCTGCCAGCAGCACATGGCAAACAAGTCAGGAAAAAACCCTGACAGAACCTGTTTCAAACCGTCTTCACCGTGCACTTAACCCCAACTGACATTTGACTTTTTTTAGGTCACGTGATGCCATCTTATGCTTATTGAGTGACATTTGAATGAATTGGCTGTCATCCTGGGCAGTGAAGAATCATTTTTGCCCTCTGCCAGTCTGTAGCTTTGTTGTCCCCAATGTTTGCTGCTTGGCCTTTTAAGGATGCAAGCAACCTGACGCTTACTGTATATCTCTTCCAGTAAAGCCAGAATTAAACCCTTCTTTTTCTCACTCAAAACATTCCTTTTCAACTCTTTTGGAGTGGTAAATAGTTATTTTTTTATTTCAATTACTTTTGAGGAACTACTAGCACTGTTTTTGTCATCCAGCTTGTCCTCTTGCAAGAGAACAGTGATGAACACAGCAGTGTTTTTTTTATACTTTTCCTCATTAAATAAGATTTAGTTCAGCTGATCACCTAATCAGTACCTCATTTAAGTAGAATGAGGTGTGCCTGTGTTTGAATTCAACACACACAGACACGGAAATGATTTAATAAAAAAATTAAGTGGTCTCTTAATTTTTTCAAGAGCAATATACTGTATATAGAACATGATAACGTGGCAGGCATTTTTGAGCCAAGATCAACAAAATTCAAAACATTTTTATTGTGAACATTAACCACTCTAATAAACACTAGCTAGTTGGTTAATATGTTTATATCATTATTATTATTAATTGTTTTTTCAATTTGTTAATATATTTTTCAATTATAACAAAAAATATTTTAAAAAGGAAAAAATATGTTTTCTGGACTTATACTTTAATACTAACAATTACAATATAATCAAATTTTTAATAATAAACCAAGTAACACTACCATAATATACTATCATATATATTAATATAAATAACTCATAATTTTAATTATGTGCAATTAGTATTCTCAAGAGCAAAATTATTCCCAATTCATATCTTGTTTATAAAATAGAAATCAAAAAGACCTCAGCAAATAAATTTCATCAGTATACAAAAGTTCACTGTGTACTTATTTTTAGACAGTGATCATGTTTCCACTCCATATTTTGCTTAGTGCTTTTATTTTTGCTATATTCAGATGATTGAAAGGTAAGTTTATTAAAATAAAATTAATGTTTAACAAAAAATATGTAGTTTTAACTAAAATTCAAAAATATAAAATATTTATCATTATCCAAAAGTGTATTTATATTTGATTTGCCATTTTAAAGGTATGATTAAAAAATAATGATAGGAATTTCAGTTTCTTTAAACTGCCAAGTTGGAGCTATGAATAATATCTAAAATACCATATCATTAAAGGAACAGTATATTCTAAAACTGGTTTCCCCTAAATGTGTTACTAAAGACTAGTTATAACATCTGCAGAGTATAAAATGCATGGGGAAATGCTTAAGTAGGTTTATTTTCATATCTGAAATAGGTGTTTTGCTGAATTTATTTAAATAGGCTGAGATTGCACAGAAATCAGATATATTTATCTTATAATTCTCTATATAAACAAATCCTTATTTTATGTTTCTCTGTAGATGCAAAGCACAATATAGAGAGAGCAAATTAAAACTAACATTTTAGTTCCCATCTCTTCCATCCTTAAGGGAGTGAGATTTCCTCTCTAGACTCCAGTTTACATAGCTTTTTTTAGCCACTACAGCAGTATTGAAAATTCCATTATATATGGTGGTTTTCAACATGGAAAACCACCTATTTCAAATGACAAAATTAAGTAAATGAGTTATTTGTAAACACTCCAGCAAGTAAACTAGATAACCGTGAGCACATAAAAGGGAATACATTTTTATAAAACACTACCCCTTTAAGTAAATTTTCAGGTACAGCAATAATTCATAAAAACTAAAAATAAACCTCATCCTGTAGTAGTTTGAAAATTGATAGCAGTCACATAAATTCAACATAGTAAAAAAGCTATTTGTGATTGCTTATGTGATATTTATAAGGTCATATGAGTCATCATCTAAAAAAAGTAATTCTTACTCAATTTTATTAACTAACTTTTTTAGCAATCATTTTACACCTTATTCAGAAGAGGATGTATACCTTTATTTTGTCTGAGAGAGATACAGATTCAGATTCCTTACCTTTGCTGTCTCTCTAAAATGTTGAATTGGTTTAAGTAATTATCGTTTTCACATCGAACATGGGATATCTACATGGTCATATGATCCTTCATTTTAAAGGTGAGGTTCTCCACTTAAAACTAAGGTGTTACATAAATATATCAATTTAAAGAACCTTAAGTCAAAATTACATTTTCATAATTCAGAGAGAGCAAGCCATTTTAAACAACGTTTACTTGTATTATTAATTGTGCAGTTTTTTTATATTCACACTTTCTGAGGTGCCGGGATCCTACTGAGTATGGGGAAGACGTCACAGTGTAAACATATATGCATTTGCTGATGGCTGTCACATGGTGCAGAAGGTAGATAAAGTGTAAACATTTTTGGAAATTTGTCAGAAAAAAAATCTACTCTCATTTGAAATTTAGAGTAAGAGCTTTTGTATTGCATGTTACTATACATTTGTCAATTAGGCATGTATTTACTGGTCCTTTAATGATAGCCAAGGGAGAGAAATAGGGCTCCACTTATAACTGTGAGGGCTGACAAGGTTCCCATCTATAACACCTGTCTGTCCATGATTTATCATTGCCCAAACATCATGCAAAAAAAAGTCATATTGTAAACTTATTTGCATATTCAATTATATCTTTACCCCTTAACGACAGCTGATGTACCTTGTTGTCATTTTAAAACAAAGGGGTTAATTAGCATGGGTCTTCCCTGCCAGCAGCAACACTGTGCTATAACTGAATGTCTCCCGGAGCAGCCCTTACAACACTATTGATAAATGTACATTTGAAATATATGGAGAAGTATATAGTTTTACATCAACTTAAAAAAAGAAAACATTTATACTAGAAAACAATAGGCTATGGTCCTTCTTTGAAAATGTTGGACACCCTGCACAGTGTACATAAGAGTGTGTTAAAATATACATATTGTCCTAAAACTCTAACATCTCATAATGACCTATCATTCTGAAGCAACTTTGTCAGCCAAATGCCAAAATTATACCTCAAAACAGCACTTCTTAACAAAGAGGGTGGTTGTGTCATTGTATAAACTTCCATTAAAGGTGGTAAAGATAAATGCTGTGTGGAGACTTCAAGAATCCTGGGATAAGCATAAGGCTAACAAATTCACCTTACCCTTAATATGAAATATGCATACAAAGAGAGAAGCGCTCTACCAGGAACGAACAACAGCTCAGTGGCTTGTTCTATGGCGATTTACCACCCGGAAGCAGCCTCTTTTAGACCAGTGTGCTTTTTACAGAAGAAAACTTTCCTGAAGTATATCAGTCTGATCCTGCCAAGTAAGGTCAGTCCAGCCCCGAAATACCAGGCAATTGTCCTCTGAACAAGGAACATGACAACCCCAGACGATCGTTTCGGCCTCCTATGGGCCTCGTCAGTGAGGTGCAGCCACATTCCTCTAAGCACACTGGGCAAGGAGTCCACGTCTGGTTTCCCCCATCACCCATAGGGAGACTTCCCCAGGGTCATAATAATTTGCATACAAAGAGAGAAGCGCTCTACCAGGAACGAACAACAGCTCAGTGGCTTGTTCTATGGCGATTTACCACCCGGAAGCAGCCTCTTTTAGACCAGTGTGCTTTTTACAGAAGAAAACTTTCCTGAAGTATATCAGTCTGATCCTGCCAAGTAAGGTCAGTCCAGCCCCGAAATACCAGGCAATTCTCCTCTGAACAAGGAACATGACAACCCCAGACGATCGTTTCGGCCTCCTATGGGCCTCGTCAGTGAGGTGCAGCCACATTCCTCTAAGCACACTGGGCAAGGAGTCCACGTCTGGTTTCCCCCATCACCCATAGGGAGACTTCCCCAGGGTCATAATAATTTGCATACAAAGAGAGAAGCGCTCTACCAGGAACGAACAACAGCTCAGTGGCTTGTTCTATGGCGATTTACCACCCGGAAGCAGCCTCTTTTAGACCAGAGTGCTTTTTACAGAAGAAAACTTTCCTGAAGTATATCAGTCTGATCCTGCCAAGTAAGGTCAGTCCAGCCCCGAAATACCAGGCAATTCTCCTCTGAACAAGGAACATGACAACCCCAGACGATCGTTTCGGCCTCCTATGGGCTTCGTCAGTGAGGTGCAGCCACATTCCTCTAAGCACACTGGGCAAGGAGTCCACGTCTGGTTTCCCCCATCACCCATAGGGAGACTTCCCCAGGGTCATAATAATTTGCATACAAAGAGAGAAGCGCTCTACCAGGAACGAACAACAGCTCAGTGGCTTGTTCTATGGCGATTTACCACCCGGAAGCAGCCTCTTTTAGACCAGTGTGCTTTTTACAGAAGAAAACTTTCCTGAAGTATATCAGTCTGATCCTGCCAAGTAAGGTCAGTCCAGCCCCGAAATACCAGGCAATTCTCCTCTGAACAAGGAACATGACAACCCCAGACGATCGTGTCGGCCTCCTATGGGCCTCGTCAGTGAGGTGCAGCCACATTCCTCTAAGCACACTGGGCAAGGAGTCCACGTCTGGTTTCCCCCATCACCCATAGGGAGACTTCCCCAGGGTCATAATAATTTGCATACAAAGAGAGAAGCGCTCTACCAGGAACGAACAACAGCTCAGTGGCTTGTTCTATGGCGATTTACCACCCGGAAGCAGCCTCTTTTAGACCAGTGTGCTTTTTACAGAAGAAAACTTTCCTGAAGTATATCAGTCTGATCCTGCCAAGTAAGGTCAGTCCAGCCCCGAAATACCAGGCAATTCTCCTCTGAACAAGGAACATGACAACCCCAGACGATCGTTTCGGCCTCCTATGGGCCTCGTCAGTGAGGTGCAGCCACATTCCTCTAAGCACACTGGGCAAGGAGTCCACGTCTGGTTTCCCCCATCACCCATAGGGAGACTTCCCCAGGGTCATAATAATTTGCATACAAAGAGAGAAGCGCTCTACCAGGAACGAACAACAGCTCAGTGGCTTGTTCTATGGCGATTTACCACCCGGAAGCAGCCTCTTTTAGACCAGTGTGCTTTTTACAGAAGAAAACTTTCCTGAAGTATATCAGTCTGATCCTGCCAAGTAAGGTCAGTCCAGCCCCGAAATACCAGGCAATTCTCCTCTGAACAAGGAACATGACAACCCCAGACGATCGTTTCGGCCTCCTATGGGCCTCGTCAGTGAGGTGCAGCCACATTCCTCTAAGCACACTGGGCAAGGAGTCCACGTCTGGTTTCCCCCATCACCCATAGGGAGACTTCCCCAGGGTCATAATAATTTGCATACAAAGAGAGAAGCGCTCTACCAGGAACGAACAACAGCTCAGTGGCTTGTTCTATGGCGATTTACCACCCGGAAGCAGCCTCTTTTAGACCAGTGTGCTTTTTACAGAAGAAAACTTTCCTGAAGTATATCAGTCTGATCCTGCCAAGTAAGGTCAGTCCAGCCCCGAAATACCAGGCAATTCTCCTCTGAACAAGGAACATGACAACCCCAGACGATCTTTTCGGCCTCCTATGGGCCTCGTCAGTGAGGTGCAGCCACATTCCTCTAAGCACACTGGGCAAGGAGTCCACGTCTGGTTTCCCCCATCACCCATAGGGAGACTTCCCCAGGGTCATAATAATTTGCATACAAAGAGAGAAGCGCTCTACCAGGAACGAACAACAGCTCAGTGGCTTGTTCTATGGCGATTTACCACCCGGAAGCAGCCTCTTTTAGAGAAACGATCGTCTGGGGTTGTCATGTTCCTTGTTCAGAGGAGAATTGCCTGGTATTTCGGGGCTGGACTGACCATACTTGGCGGGGTCAGACTGATATACTTCAGGAAAGTTTTCTTCTGTGAAAAGCACACTGGTCTAAAAGAGGCTGCTTCCGGGTGGTAAATCGCCATAGAACAAGCCACTGAGCTGTTGTTCGTTCCTGGTAGAGCGCTTCTCTCTTTGTATGCAAATTATTATGACCCTGGGGAAGTCTCCCTATGGGTGATGGGGGAAACCAGACGTGGACTCCTTGCCCAGTGTGCTTAGAGGAATGTGGCTGCACCTCACTGACGAGGCCCATAGGAGGCCGAAACGATTGTCTGGGGTTGTCATGTTCCTTGTTCAGAGGAGAATTGCCTGGTATTTCGGGGCTGGACTGACCATACTTGGCGGGGTCAGACTGATATACTTCAGGAAAGTTTTCTTCTGTGAAAAGCACACTGGTCTAAAAGAGGCTGCTTCCGGGTGGTAAATCGCCATAGAACAAGCCACTGAGCTGTTGTTTGTTCCTGGTAGAGCGCTTCTCTCTTTGTATGCAAATTATTATGACCCTGGGGAAGTCTCCCTATGGGTGATGGGGGAAACCAGACGTGGACTCCTTGCCCAGTGTGCTTAGAGGAATGTGGCTGCACCTCACTGACGAGGCCCATAGGAGGCCGAAACGATCGTCTGGGGTTGTCATGTTCCTTGTTCAGAGGAGAATTGCCTGGTATTTCGGGGCTGGACTGACCATACTTGGCGGGGTCAGACTGATATACTTCAGGAAAGTTTTCTTCTGTGAAAAGCACACTGGTCTAAAAGAGGCTGCTTCCGGGTGGTAAATCGCCATAGAACAAGCCACTGAGCTGTTGTTCGTTCCTGGTAGAGCGCTTCTCTCTTTGTATGCTTAATATGAAATATAGGAGGATTATTTTGGGCCTATGATTTTTATTTGTTTTTCATGACTGTGCAGCCCCTCTTTCCTGCCAACATCAGATCATACATTAACAGATGCCAGGACCTGAGCCCCTCTTTTAACCACATGCACATATCAGACCTCAGATGAGACACCCGTGGTCCTCAATCTCCTCTCACACACATTCTAACATCAGATCCTAATGTCTCTGCAACCCTTATAAGCCACAGGCCAACATCAGACCCCTATGTCTCTGTAACCCTTATAAGCCACAGACCAACATCAGACCCCAATGTCTTTGCAACCATATATGCCACAGGTCAACATCAGACTCCAATGTCTCTGTAACCCTTATAAGCCATAGACCAACATCAGACTCCAATGTCTCTGCAAACCTTATAATCCACAGGCCAACATCAGACCCCTATGTCTCTGTAACCTGTGTAAGCCACAGGCCAACATGAAACTTCTATGTCTCTGCAACCATATAAGCCACAGGCCAACATCAGACTGCTATGTCTCTGCAACCATATAAGCCACAGGCAAACATCAAATCCCTATGTCCCAGCAACCCTTTTAAGCCACAGGCCAACATCAGACCCATATGTCTCTGCAACCCTTATAAGTCACAGGCCAACATCAGACCCCTAAGTTTCTGCAACCCTTGTATATATTTACATATACACAAACTCACACATTTACACCACAAAATACATTGCTTCATTTACAATACCAACTCCATTTACCAAACCCTGCACCAAAGAACACAGCCAACCCACTCACCTAATAAATCCTCTATCCCATCCATGCAGTAGCACATGTCCTTCCTGTCTAGCCAATTACAGAGCTTACAGGGCGGGCTCTGGCTGGTACTTAGAAAGTAAACACCAGTGAGGAACAAAGGGAACACTAATTGTAATCTGCAATCCTTATAAGCCAAAGGTCCACATCAAACCCCTATGTCTCTGCAATCCTTATAAGCCACAGACCAACATCAGACTGCTATGTCTCTACAACCCCTATAAGCCACAGGCCAACATCAGACCCCTATGTTTCTACAACCCTTATAAGCCACAGGCCAACATCAGTCTGCTATGTCTCTACAACCCCTATAAGCCACAGGCCAATATCAGACCCCTATGTCTCTGCAACCCTTATAAGCCACAGGCCAACATCAGACCCCTATGTCTCTGCAACCCTTGTAAGCCACAGGCCAACATCAGAGCCCTATGTCTCTGCAACCCTTATAAGCCACAGGCCAACATCAGACCCCTATGTCTCTGTAACCCTTGTAAGCCACAGGCCAACATGAAACTTCTATGTCTCTGCAACCATATAAGCCACAGGCCAACATCAGACCCCTATGTCTCTACAACCCTTATAAGCCACAGGCCAACATCAGACCCCTATGTCTCTGCAACCCTTATAAGCCACATGCCAACATCAGGCCCCTATGTCTCTGCAACCCTTATAAGCCACAGGCCAACATCAGACCCCTATGTCTCCGCAACCCTTGTATATATATATATATATAAATATATATATATATATATTTACACACACTCACACATTTACACTACAATTACATTGCTTCATTTACAATAACAGCTCCATTGACCAAACCCTGCACCAAAGAACACAGCCAACCCACTCACCTAATAAATCCTCTATCCCATTCATGCAGGAGCACATGTCCTTCCTGTCTAGCCAAGTACAGAACTTGCAGGGAGGGCTCTGGCTGGTACTTAGAAAGTAATGATCAAGGGGAACACTAATTGTAATCTGCATCCCTCATAAGCCACAGGCCAACATGAAAATCCTATGTCTCTGCAACCCTTGCAAGCAGCAGGTCAACATCAGACCCCTATGTCTCTGCAACCATATAAGCCACAGGCCAACATCAGACCCCTATGTCTTTGCAACCCTTGTAAGCCACAGGCCAACATGAAACCCATATGTCTCTGCAAACCTTGTAAGCCAAAAGCCAACATCAGACCCCTATGTCTTTGCAACCCTTGTATGCCACCGGCCAACATCAGATCCCTATGTCTCTGCAACTATATAAGCCACAGGCCAACATCAGACCCCACATAAATCTCAGCAACCCTTATAATCCTCAGGCCAACATCAAACCCATATGTATCTGCAACCCTTGTAAGCCACAGGCCACCATGAAACCCCTATGTCTCTGAAAGCCTTGTAAGCCAAAGGCCAATATCAGACCCCTTTGTCTTTACAACCCTTATAAGCCACGGGCCAACATCAGATCCCTATGTATCAGCAACCCTTATAAGCCACAGGCCAACATCAAACCCCTATGTCTCTGCAACCCTTGTAAGCCACAGGCCAAAATCAGACCCATATATGTCTGCAATCCTTATAAACCACAGACCAACATCAGACTGATATATCTCTACAACCCTTATAAGCCACAGGCCATCATCAGACCCCTATGTCTCTGCAACTCTTGTAAGCCACAGGCCATCATCAGACCCCTTTGTCTCTGCAACCCTTATAAGCCACAGGCCAACATCAAATCCCTATGTCTCTGCTACCCTTATATATATTTACATATACACACACTCACACATTTAAACTACAATTACATTGCTTTATTTACAATACCAGCTCCATTTACCAAACCCTGCACCAAAGAACACAGCCAACCCACTAACCTAATAAATCCTCTATCCCATCCATCTAGTAGCACATGTCCTTCCTATCTAGTCAAGTACAGAACTTGCAAGGTAGGCTCTGACTGGTACTTAGAAAGTAAACA
Organism: Bombina bombina; assembly: GCF_027579735.1. Lineage (NCBI taxonomy): Eukaryota > Metazoa > Chordata > Amphibia > Anura > Bombinatoridae > Bombina > Bombina bombina. The sequence continues at coordinate 54,100,891 of NC_069502.1, read as the reverse complement.
CCAGTGAGGAACAAGGGGAACACTTATTGTAACAGCGCCATCTGCTGGCCTCTAATAGGGATGGGTGAATGTGTTTATATTTAAATTCAAAAGGTAGAATGAATGTTATTGTAGAAATTCAATTGAAATAATCAAATGTTGATAAGAATAATCAGATGCTATTTACAGTTTTGGAATGTCCCTTTCGATTTTGAATGTTCATAATTAAATCGAATGTCCACATTCAAAATTTCAAATGTAACATTCAATTTAACTAATTCTTTTCAGAAGTTCAGTAGTTTATGTGATAGGCAATGTAGTAAATTGATAGATAATATATAGAAATATATCAATTTGAATGTTTCTATTTCGAATATTGCATAATTTGACTATTACATTTAAGGAAAGCATTAGAATCATTTAATTTTTCGAATGTTGCGATACATTTGCTCATCCCTAGCCTCTATTAGAAAATTCTATTAAAAATACCAAAGGTTTCTGTGAAGCTCTGGGGCACCGTCACTGTGTGAGTGCTGATCACAAGGAATGTCTATTGCTGTGACAGCAGTCAGTCTGGCTCTGCTATTGGGGAGGGGGAACAATTGCCCTGTTGCCCCACTGTGTTTTCCTTTATAAGTTAGCTTCTGATGTTTGTCAGGATATCTGAGAAAGTGTTCCTGGTGGCACAGGATACGCGTCAGATCTTTCTTGTTGGTATGATATGAGAATGAAAACATGTATATATATTTACGTTGTCTACAATATATCATAGACTTCTTACCTGCAGTCTAGTGACTTCTGCTTTCATTCTACTTTTTAGGAAAATCAGAAAATATCAAAGCGCCAGCTGGACGGCAGGGTTCAAAATGTGAAACCAATTCCTTCACAATTTAGTTAAAACAAAGTAGTTTATTCAAAATGATATTAAAATATTAATACATTAAACATAGCTTCTGGGCAACTTTTAGACAATCTTAAAAAAGTGTAAAATAGTTGGTGTTCCTAAGGCAGATGATGAACGAATTCGGTATACATATACAGGGAGTGCAGAATTATTAGGCAAATTAGTATTTTGACCACATCATCCTCTTTATGCATGTTGTCATACTCCAAGCTGTATAGGCTCGAAAGCCTACTACCAATTAAGCATATTAGGTGATGTGCATCTTTGTAATGAGAAGGGGTGTGGTCTAATGACATCAACACCCTATATCAGGTGTGCATAATTATTAGGCAACTTCCTTTCCTTTGGCAAAATGGGTCAAAAGAAGGACTTGACAGGCTCAGAAAAGTAAAAAATAGTGAGATATCTTGCAGAGGGATGCAGCACTCTTAAAATTGCAAAGCTTCTGAAGCGTGATCATTGAACAATCAAGCGTTTCATTCAAAATAGTCAACAGGGTCGCAAGAAGCGTGTGGAAAAACCAAGGCGCAAAATAACTGCCCATGAACTGAGAAAAGTCAAGCGTGCAGCTGCCAAGATGCCACTTGCCACCAGTTTGGCCATATTTCAGAGCTGCAACATCACTGGAGTACCCAAAAGTACAAGGTGTGCAATACTCAGAGACATGGCCAAGGTAAGAAAGGCTGAAAGACAACCACCACTGAACAAGACACACAAGCTGAAACGTCAAGACTGGGCCAAGAAATATCTCAAGACTGATTTTTCTAAGGTTTTATGGACTGATGAAATGAGAGTGAGTCTTGATGAGCCAGATGGATGGGCCCGTGGCTGGATTGGTAAAGGGCAGAGAGCTCCAGTCCGACTGAGACGCTAGCAAGGTGGAGGTGGAGTACTGGTTTGGGCTGCTATCATCAAAGATGAGCTTGTGGGGCCTTTTCGGGTTGAGGATGGAGTCAAGCTCAACTCCCAGTCCTACTGCCAGTTTCTGGAAGACACCTTCTTCAAGCAGTGGTACAGGAAGAAGTCTGCATCCTTCAAGAAAAACATGATTTTCATGCAGGACAATGCTCCATCACATGCGTCCAAGTACTCCACAGCGTCGCTGGCAAGAAAGGGTATAAAATAAGAAAATCTAATGACATGGCCTCCTTGTTCACCTGATCTGAACCCCATTGAGAACCTGTGGTCCATCATCACATGTGAGATTTACAAGGAGGGAAAACAGTACACCTCTCTGAACAGTGTCTGGGAGGCTGTGGTTGCTGCTGCACGCAATGTTGATGGTGAACAGATCAAAACACTGACAGAATCCATGGATGGCAGGCTTTTGAGTGTCCTTGCAAAGAAAGGTGGCTATATTGGTCACTGATTTGTTTTTGTTTTGTTTTTTAATGTCAGAAATGTATATTTGTGAATGTTGAGATGTTATATTGGTTTCACTGGTAAAAATAAATAATTGAAATGGGTATATATTTGTTTTTTGTTAAGTTGCCTAATAATTATGCACAGTAATAGTCACCTGCACACACAGATATCCCCCTAAAATAGCTATAACTAAAAACAAACTAAAAACTACTTCCAAAACTATTCAGCTTTGATATTAATGAGTTTTTTGGGTTCATTGAGAACATGGTTGTTGTTCAATAATAAAATTAATCCTCAAAAATACAACTTGCCTAATAATTCTGCACTCCCTGTAGTGGATTATCTTACATGGATCCACATGTTACATTTGACAGTAAAAGATGCCTTCGAAATGAAAAATAAAACAAATGGTCCTATAGCAGTGTTACCTGTTGTAATTGTAGATAACTTAAGTATGGTGGCTTAGAAACATCCAGAAATAAAATAAACAATCCTATAACAGTGCTACCTACTATAGTTATCAGACCGGTTTTCAGGTTATACAATAAAGCATACGATTCTGTGACAATGTTCCCTGCTAGAATTTTTACACAGTTCAAAACAGACCAGTTATTGATATCTCTAATACGGTTATGTTCAAAGTTGCTTTTACACACAGGTATAACCAGAGCAGTTTGGTCCCTCTGGGGATATATTTTTAAACAAGTTAAAAGTGGGCTGTGGCCCCAACCCGTACTGGTTCCTTTTGTGCTTTGAGCTGAAAGGATAGAACCGATCTACTGTACCTCACAAGGATCAGTGACCGTCCTCCGCTAGCGGAATGAGAAGAGGATGTGTGCTAAATACACGCTAATTGTGTGACAGGTTAGTTCGTGAAAAAGTCAGAATAAACAATTTAAAGTAGAAAATTTTTTGGTGCTAATTACCAGGTTCCAGATGCAAAAAAGCAAACATTCCAAATAATTCAAAAATTGGTGATACTAGTAAACACTGTAAGCAGAGAAAAAAGTGTATAAAAAATCAAAACTTGAAAACACGGATGTCTCCCAAATAATTAAGTGCACTTCAGTGGATTCCTCAAATATCACTAGTGACCAGCATGATTACAGCCGACAAAATAATAACAAAAAATAAAGAATACAAATAAGATAATTCCGTTAATAGTCAATGTTAAAGTGTTCAAGGTTAAGATAATTCCTCTTTCTGTGGTTTTACAGTCTATGTGAGGTATTTATTGCCTGTAGCGGGGATTGGGCTTCAGCGTCAATAGACAATTTGCAGCTCCAGCGTCACCCAGGTCTATATTCCTTCTGCCGAAAGAAATAATAATAGTGCAGATTGTCTATTGACGCTGAAGCCCAATCCCAGCTACAGGCAATAAATACCTCACATAGACTGTAAAACCACAGAAAGAGGAATTATCTTAACCTGGAACACTTTAACATTGACTATTAACGGAATTATCTTATTTGTATTCTTTATTTTTTGTTATTATTTTGTCGGCTGTAATCATGCTGGTCACTAGTGATATTTGAGGAATCCACTGAAGTGCACTTAATTATTTGGGAGACATCCGTGTTTTCAAGTTTTGATTTTTTATACACTTTTTCTTCTGTTATGTGTGATCAGTCCACGGGTCATCATTACTTCTGGGATATAACTCCTCCCCAACAGGAAATGCAAGAGGATTCACCCAGCAGAGCTGCATATAGCTCCTCCCCTCTACGTCACTCCCAGTCATTCTCTTGCACCCAACGACTAGATAGGATGTGTGAGAGGACTATGGTGATTATACTTAGTTTTTATAACTTCAATCAAAAGTTTGTTATTTTACAATAGCACCGGAGCGTGTTATTGCCTCTCTGGCAGAGTTTGAAGAAGAATCTACCAGAGTTTTTACTATGATTTTAACCGGAGTAGTTAAGATCATATTGCTGTTTCTCGGCCATCTGAGGGAGGTAAAAGCTTCAGATCAGGGGACAGCGGGCAGATGAATCTGCATTGAGGTATGTAGCAGTTTTTATTTTCTGAATGGAATTGATGAGAAAATCCTGCCATACCGTTATAATGACATGTATGTATACTCTACACTTCAGTATTCTGGGGATGGTACTTCACTGGAATTACTCTGTAAAAAATACATTAGACCTTTTAATAGGTATTTATTATGTTAAACGTTTTTGCTGGAATGTAGAATCGTTTGCATTTTCTGAGGTACTGAGTGAATAAATGTTTGGGCATTATTTTCCACTTGGCAGTTGCTTGTTTTAATTGTGACAGTTTCGTTTCTCTCTCACTGCTGTGTGTGAGGGGGAGGGGCCGTTTTTGGCGCTCTTTGCTACGCATCAAAAATTTCCAGTCAGTTACTCTTGTATTTCCTGCATGATCCGGTTCATCTCTAACAGAACTCAGGGGTCTTCAAACTTCTTTGAAGGGAGGTAGATTCTCTCAGCAGAGCTGTGAGACTTATATATTGACTGTGATTAAAAACGTTGCTCTGTTATTTTTACGTTTCAAATTTAATTATTGTTACTTTACTAATGGGAACAAACCTCTGCTAAAGGTTGTGTTGTTTTCAAGGATTGATGCTATAACAGTTTTTCAGTTCATTATTTCAACTGTCATTTAATCGTTTAGTGCTTCTTTGAGGCACAGTACGTTTTTGTTAAATAAGATTGTAACCAAGTTGCAAGTTTATTTGCTAGTGTGTTAAACATGTCTGATTCAGAGGAAGATACCTGTGTCATTTGTTCCAATGCCAAGGTGGAGCCCAATAGAAATTTATGTACTAACTGTATTGATGCTACTTTAAATAAAAGCCAATCTGTACAAATTGAACAAATTTCACCAAACAGCGAGGGGAGAGTTATGCCGACTAACTCGCCTCACGTGTCAGTACCTGCATCTCCCGCCCGGGAGGTGCGTGATATTGTGATGCCTAGTACATCTGGGCGGCCATTACAGATAACATTACAAGATATGGCTACTGTTATGACTGAAGTTTTGGCTAAATTACCAGAACTAAGGGGCAAGCGTGATCACTCTGGGGTGAGAACAGAGTGCGCTGATAATACTAGAGCCATGTCTGATACTGCGTCACAGCTTGCAGAGCATGAGGACGGAGAGCTTCATTCTGTGGGTGACGGTTCTGATCCAAACAGATTGGATTCAGATATTTCAAATTTTAAATTTAAATTGGAGAACCTCCGTGTATTACTAGGGGAGGTTTTAGCGGCTCTTAATGATTGTAACACTGTTGCAATACCAGAGAAATTGTGTAGGTTGGATAAATACTTTGCGGTACCGGCGAGTACTGACGTTTTTCCTATACCTAAGAGACTAACTGAAATTGTTACTAAGGAGTGGGATAGACCCGGTGTGCCGTTCTCACCCCCTCCAATATTTAGAAAAATGTTTCCAATAGACGCCACCACACGGGACTTATGGCAAACGGTCCCTAAGGTGGAGGGAGCAGTTTCTACTTTAGCTAAGCGTACCACTATCCCGGTGGAGGATAGCTGTGCTTTTTCAGATCCAATGGATAAAAAATTAGAGGGTTACCTTAAGAAAATGTTTGTTCAACAAGGTTTTATATTGCAACCCCTTGCATGCATCGCGCCGATTACGGCTGCGGCAGCATTTTGGATGGAGTCTCTGGAAGAGAACCTTAGTTCAGCTACGCTGGACGACATTACGGACAGGCTTAGAGTCCTTAAACTAGCTAATTCATTCATTTCGGAGGCCGTAGTACATTTAACCAAACTTACGGCTAAGAACTCAGGATTCGCCATTCAGGCACGTAGGGCGCTGTGGCTAAAATCCTGGTCAGCTGATGTAACTTCTAAGTCCAAATTACTTAATATACCTTTCAAAGGGCAAACTTTATTTGGGCCCGGTTTGAAAGAAATTATCGCTGACATTACAGGAGGTAAGGGCCACGCCCTGCCTCAAGACAAAGCCAAAGCTAAGGCTAGACAGTCTAATTTTCGTCCCTTTCGGAATTTCAAAGCAGGAGCAGCACCAACTTCCACTGCACCAAAACAGGAAGGAGCCGTTGCTCGTTACAGACAAGGCTGGAAACCTAACCAGTCCTGGAACAAGGGCAAGCAGGCCAGGAAACCTGCTGCTGCCCCTAAGACAGCATGAATCGAGGGCCCCCGATCCGGGACCGGATCTAGTGGGGGGCAGACTCTCTCTCTTCGCCCAGGCTTGGGCAAGAGATGTTCAGGATCCCTGGGCGCTAGAGATCATATCTCAGGGATACCTTCTAGACTTCAAATTCTCTCCCCCAAGAGGGAGATTTCATCTGTCAAGGTTGTCAACAAACCAGATAAAGAAAGAAGCGTTTCTACGCTGTGTACAAGATCTGTTATTAATGGGAGTGATCCATCCGGTTCCGCGGTCGGAACAAGGACAAGGGTTTTACTCAAACCTGTTTGTGGTTCCCAAAAAAGAGGGAACTTTCAGGCCAATCTTGGATTTAAAGATCCTAAACAAATTCCTAAGAGTTCCATCGTTCAAAATGGAAACTATTCGGACAATCTTACCCATGATCCAAAAGGGTCAGTACATGACCACAGTGGATTTAAAGGATGCTTACCTTCACATACCGATTCACAAAGATCATTACCGGTATCTAAGGTTTGCCTTCTTAGACAGGCATTACCAGTTTGTAGCTCTTCCATTCGGATTGGCTACGGCTCCAAGAATCTTCACAAAGGTTCTGGGTGCCCTTCTGGCGGTACTAAGACCGCGAGGAATTTCGGTAGCTCCGTACCTAGACGACATTCTGATACAAGCTTCAAGCTTGCAAACTGCCAAGTCTCATACAGAGTTAGTTCTAGCATTTCTAAGGTCGCATGGATGGAAAGTGAACGAAAAGAAGAGTTCTCTCTTTCCTCTCACAAGAGTTCCATTCTTGGGGACTCTTATAGATTCTGTAGAAATGAAGATTTATCTGACAGAAGACAGATTAACAAAGCTTCTAAATGCATGCCGTGTCCTTCATTCCATTCAACTCCCGTCAGTAGCTCAATGCATGGAGGTGATCGGCTTAATGGTAGCAGCAATGGACATAGTACCCTTTGCACGTCTACATCTCAGACCGCTGCAATTGTGCATGCTGAGTCAGTGGAATGGGGATTACTCAGACTTGTCCCCTACTCTGAATCTGGATCAAGAGACCAGAAACTCTCTTCTATGGTGGCTTTCTCGGCCACATCTGTCCAGGGGGATGCCATTCAGCAGGCCGGACTGGACAATTGTAACAACAGACGCCAGCCTACTAGGTTGGGGCGCTGTCTGGAATTCTCTGAAGGCTCAGGGACAATGGAATCAGGAGGAAAGTCTCCTACCAATAAACATTCTGGAATTGAGAGCAGTTCTCAATGCCCTTCTGGCTTGGCCCCAGTTAAAAACTCGGGGGTTCATCAGGTTTCAGTCGGACAACATCACGACTGTAGCTTACATCAACCATCAAGGAGGGACAAGAAGCTCCCTAGCAATGATGGAAGTATCAAAGATAATTCGCTGGGCAGAGTCTCACTCTTGCCACCTGTCAGCAATCCACATCCCGGGAGTGGAGAACTGGGAGGCGGATTTCTTGAGTCGCCAGACTTTTCATCCGGGGGAGTGGGAACTTCATCCGGAGGTCTTTGCCCAAATACTTCGACGTTGGGGCAAACCAGAGATAGATCTCATGGCGTCTCGCCAGAACGCCAAACTTCCTCGCTACGGGTCCAGATCCAGGGATCCGGGAGCGGTTCTGATAGATGCTTTGACAGCACCTTGGAACTTCGGGATGGCTTATGTGTTTCCACCCTTCCCGCTGCTTCCTCGATTGATTGCCAAAATCAAACAGGAGAGAGCATCAGTGATTCTAATAGCGCCTGCATGGCCACGCAGGACTTGGTATGCAGATCTAGTGGACATGTCATCCTGTCCGCCTTGGTCTCTACCTCTAAGACAGGACCTTCTGATACAGGGTCCATTCAAACATCAAAATCTAACTTCTCTGAAGCTGACTGCTTGGAAATTGAACGCTTGATTTTATCAAAACGTGGTTTTTCTGAGTCGGTTATTGATACCCTGATACAGGCTAGGAAGCCTGTTACCAGAAGGATTTACCATAAGATATGGCGTAAATACCTATACTGGTGCGAATCCAAAGGTTACTCCTGGAGTAAGGTTAGGATTCCTAGGATATTGTCCTTTCTACAAGAAGGTTTAGAAAAGGGTTTATCGGCTAGTTCATTAAAGGGACAGATCTCAGCTCTGTCCATCTTGTTGCACAGGCGTCTGTCAGAAAATCCAGACGTCCAGGCCTTTTGTCAGGCTTTAGCTAGAATCAAGCCTGTGTTTAAAACTGTTGCTCCGCCATGGAGTTTAAACCTTGTTCTTAACGTTCTACAAGGAGTTCCGTTTGAACCCCTTCATTCCATTGATATAAAGTTGTTATCTTGGAAAGTGTTATTTTTAATGGCTATTTCTTCGGCTCGGAGAGTCTCTGAGTTATCAGCTTTACATTGTGATTCTCCTTATTTGATTTTTCATTCAGATAAGGTAGTTCTGCGTACTAAACCTGGGTTCTTACCTAAGGTAGTCACTAAGAGGAACATCAATCAAGAGATCGTGGTTCCTTCCCTGTGCCCGAATCCTTCTTCAAAGAAGGAACGTCTTCTACACAATCTGGATGTAGTTCGTGCCCTCAAGTTCTACTTGCAGGCAACTAAGGATTTTCGACAAACGTCTTCCCTGTTTGTCGTGTACTCTGGTCAGAGGAGAGGTCATAAGGCTTCGGCTACCTCTCTCTCCTTCTGGCTTCGTAGCATAATTCGTTTAGCCTATGAGACTGCTGGACAGCAGCCTCCTGAAAGAATTACAGCTCATTCTACTAGAGCTGTGGCTTCCACTTGGGCCTTTAAGAATGAGGCCTCTGTTGAACAGATTTGCAAGGCTGCAACTTGGTCTTCGCTCCATACTTTTTCAAAATTTTACAAATTTGACACTTTTGCTTCTTCGGAGGCTATTTTTGGGAGAAAGGTTCTTCAGGCAGTGGTTCCTTCTGTATAATGAGCCTGCCTAGCCCTCCCGTCATCCGTGTACTTTTGCTTTGGTATTGGTATCCCAGAAGTAATGATGACCCGTGGACTGATCACACATAACAGAAGAAAACATAATTTATGCTTACCTGATAAATTCCTTTCTTCTGTTGTGTGATCAGTCCACGGCCCGCCCTGTTTTTTAAGGCAGGTAAATATTTTTTAAATTATACTCCAGTCACCACTTCTCCCTTGGTTTCTCCTTTCTCGTTGATTCTTGGTCGAATGACTGGGAGTGACGTAGAGGGGAGGAGCTATATGCAGCTCTGCTGGGTGAATCCTCTTGCATTTCCTGTTGGGGAGGAGTTATATCCCAGAAGTAATGATGACCCGTGGACTGATCACACAACAGAAGAAAGGAATTTATCAGGTAAGCATAAATTATGTTTTTCTCTGCTTACAGTGTTTACTAGTATCACCAATTTTTGAATTATTTGTAATGTTTGCTTTTTTGCATCTGGAACCTGGTAATTAGCACCAAAAAATTTTCTACTTTAAATTGTTTATTCTGACTTTTTCACGAACTAACCTGTCACACAATTAGCGTGTATTTAGCACACATCCTCTTCTCATTCCGCTAGCGGAGGACGGTCACTGATCCTTGTGAGGTACAGTAGATCGGTTCTATCCTTTCAGCTCAAAGCACAAAATGAACCAGTACGGGTTGGGGCCATAGCCCACTTTTAACTTGTTTAAAAATATATCCCCAGAGGGACCAAACTGCTCTGGTTATACCTGTGTGTAAAAGCAACTTTGAACATAACCGTATTAGAGATATCAATAACCGGTCTGTTTTGAACTGTGTAAAAATTCTAGCAGGGAACATTGTCACAGAATCGTATGCTTTATTGTATAACCTGAAAACCGGTCTGATAACTATAGTAGGTAGCACTGTTATAGGATCATTTATTTTATTTCTGGATGTTTCTAAGCCACCATACTTAAGTTATCTACAATTACAACAGGTAACACTGCTATAGGACCATTTGTTTTATTTTTCATTTCGAAGGCATCTTTTACTGTCAAATGTAACATGTGGATCCATGTAAGATAATCCACTATATGTATACCGAATTCGTTCATCTGCCTTAGGAACACCAACTATTTTACACTTTTTTAAGATTGTCTAAAAGTTGCCCAGAAGCTATGTTTTAATGTATTAATATTTTAATATCATTTTGAATAAACTACTTTGTTTTAACTAAATTGTGAAGGAATTGGTTTCACATTTTGAACCCTGTCAGCCAGCTGGCGCTTTGATATTTTCTGATTTTCCTTAAACGTTTCTGACCACTAGGGGTCACCCATCAGAGCTAAGGGTTCATTTAGTAGTAGGCGCTAAGTGATTTCTTCCAATTTCATTCTACTTTTTGCCATCACATATAAAAACCCTTAGTACCAAGACCTTTCTGATGGGCCCAAATCTCTAAAGGTCACTAGCTGTCCATAATTCTAAAAGTGTATTTGTTTTCTTTGTCTAAATATACTGTTCCTGTCCTCTGTAGAGTTTGTAAGTGATAGTCAGGAAAGCTTTGCAAACAGGCATCTTCTCAATAAACACTCAATAAATGCCTGTACAATTAATAATAATAATTGTTGAAATGATAAAACACTTATATGTATTAATGTTTAACAGGTTAATAAAGAGACATTTCAATATTTCCTTCCATGTAAAGAAGAAACAATCGCCTATATTTAGAGTTTTGGCGGTAAAGACCCGCGTAGCTAACGCTGCTTTTTTTCCCAGCGCACTTTAAACAACGCTGGTATTTAGAGTTGTCTGAGTGGCTGCGTTAGCCTCAGAAAAGGGAGCATTGAGCATAATTTAACTCCACTTCAACCTTCAATACCAACGTTGCTTACGGTAGCGGTAAGCTGGCAAAACGTGCTCGTGCACGATATCCCCATAGGAAACAATGGGGCAGTTTGGGCTGAAAAAAAAACTAACACCTGCAAAAAAGCAGCGTTCAGCTCCTAACGCAGCCCCATTGTTTCCTATGGGGAAACACTCTCTAAGTCTACACCTAACAACCTAACATGAACCCAGAGTCTAAACACCCCTAACCTTACACTTATTAACCCCTAATCTGCCGCCCCCGCTATCGCTGACACCTGCATTATACTATTAACCCCTAATCTGCTGCTCCGGAAACCACCGCAACCTACATTATAGCTATTAACCCCTAATCTGCTGCCCCCAACATCGCCGACAACTACATTATATTTATTACCCCCTAATCTGCCCCCCCAACATCGCCGCTACCTTACCTACACTTATTAACCCCTAATCTGCCGACCGGACCTCGTCGCCACTATAATGAATGTATTAACCCCTAAACCTCCGCACTCCCGCCTCGCAAACACTATAATAAATTTTATTAACCCTTAATCTGCCCTCCCTAACATCGCCGCCACCTACCTACAATTATTAACCCCTAATCTGCCGCCCGCAACGTCGCCGCTACTATAATAAAGTTATTAAACCCTAAACCTAAGTCTAACCCTAACATCCCCCTAAGTTAAATATAATTTAAATTAAACAAAATAATATTCCTATAATGAAATAAATTAATCCTATTTAAAACTAAATACTTACCTAGAAAATAAACCCTAATATAGCTACAATATAACTAATAGTTACATTGTAGCTATTTTAGAATTTATATTTATTTTACAGGCAACTTTGTATTTATTTTAACTAGGTACAATAGCTATTAAATAGTTATTAACTATTTAATAGCTAATAGTTTAAGGTGGCGCAATACGGATTGCTGTTCCCAAAGTGGTTTAAAACAAGTATATAGTTTATAAAATATTTTTTTAAAACGGTGGTTTTTTGCCCTCTAATTTATATTCCTCTTGGAAAGAATGAGCGCTATACAGATTGCAATGTGATTAAACAAGCTCCTTTATTGGTATTTCTAATTGGAACATTCATATAAAATGGCAAATTGAAACCAATTACAACAATGTTAAAAACTGGCACCGGTGTCTAATAATTAATACAGTATCTGGGTAAAAAAGATAAAATAATTTATCTATATGTTTATACAGTTATGTATAAAAGGTTGCTAAAACAAGTATTTCTATTTATGTGCAGAGAATATTTATATACACATCGGCTCCCTTTGTAGTGTTATACAGAGTTGCTGAAAAGTAGCTAAAAAGTTGCTAATATTTGAATTGATAGACAAAGTAACTTTCAAGGTATTACTATACACTTCATACTGACTTAATGTTCCATATATAGGATCGATATGTCTTGTCTCTTATAAATTTCTTGAATTGTATGATCACTGTAAAGATACCTGTATAATGTATCTGGCTAATTACACTATGTTAATAAGTCCGTGGTGGAAGAAGATTCTTATGCAAGAACATTGGCTGATTGCTCCCAGTGTTTGAGCTGTGTTACAGTTGCCGTTTCTTCAGACCTTGTGATCTTAAAATCAAAGAAGGGTATCCTTTTGGTCAGTGACCGATATCCTTGAGATGAAAAGGTCACTTGTCCCGCGATATTTCTTTGGCAGTTTTGGATTTGCGGCTTTTCAACAGAATATTTGATTCTTCTTTCGGTCAGTGACCGATCGCAAACTGTTATTATAGTTGCTCCTCCTAGGAAAGTCTTTGGCGGCTAAGGATTTTTGCGGTCCGACTTTTTTGGGTAGCCACTGGCGATGTTAGTTAACCTTAAATTGCAGTTTGGTCGTCTGGAATACAGGTTGGTGAAGCACCTTGGTTTTTAGGTGAAGTGACAGTCGGTCTCGTAGCAGTTAGTCTTGCCGGACTTTGAAGAAAATGTAGTTTTGCAAAGAAGAGCACTGGGGCTCTAATGGTTCCTTGTTCACCACAATCAGTTTGGCTTTAGCTCTGGTATCGACGCGTTTCGCCTGGGCAGCCTTTCTCAAGATACCAGTGAGGTGGATTCTTCGCTATTTAAAGCCTGAAAAAATAACCCTTTAGTTGCTGATTTTAATTTCATAGCGTTTTGAGCTCAAGTCTTGATGTTATGTTTTACATGGAAACAAACTTGAGAACCATAAACATCTATTTAGTAGTAGAAAACCCACCAATGATTCACCTTAAAGACACTAAACATTTCTTAAATCTAATAGAAAACTTAGAATGGAAGGACAACTACATTTTAGTAACATGTGATGTGAGTTCCCTCTACACATGCATAGAACACACGAGAGGACTTGAAGCCACTAGTACGTATTTAGCTAGAGATAATGACATGTCAAAATCACAACAAGAATTCATACTAGACTGTATGGAGTTTATATTAAAAAATAATTATTTTTCATTAAATGGAAATTACTACCTACAAAAAAGGGGAACTGCTATGGGCACGGGATTCGCACCTAGCTATGCTAATTTGTTTGTAGGATACTTTGAAGAACTTGTTATATCTGGAACACCATGGGGTGCGAATCTCGTGCTCTATAAAAGATTTATAGATGACATATTTATGATCTGGAAAGGGGATGTGGAATTACTGGAACAATTTATTTCAGATTTTAACACCAATGATTTTGGATTCAAATTCACACATGAATACAATAAAACTAAGATCAATTTTCTGGACCTTGAAATAGCTATAGTAGACAATAAAATCACCACTACAACTTTTTTTAAAAAGTCGATGCAAATAGTTACATCGATTTCAAGAGTTGTCACCATAGCAGGTGGAAAAAAGGACAATTCTCCAGAATCATAAGAAATTGTACACAAATATCAGATTACGACACACAAGCTAAAATTTTACATAATAGATTTGTAGAAAAAGGATATCATCCAAAATCATTATTAGATACCAATAAACAAGTCAGAGAAATAGACAGGAAAATTCTACTGGAAGATAAAACCATGAAAAATAGGGAAGAAAAGGACCTATATGACATCCCATTTATAACCTCCTTTTCAAGCCAACACAAACAAATTGAAAATATTATAAAAAACACTGGCACATTGCTAAAAGTGATCGCTTAATAGGAAAAAGACTAAAACATCGCCCCAACATTATATTTAGGAAGGCCACTAACCTAAAGAATATCTTAGCACTTAATGAATTTAAATCTAAAACTTGCATGAACCAATATAATCTCAAAAATGAAAAAAATATCAGGGTTTTTTCCCTGCCACGATTGTAAATCATGCAAATTCAGTACTAAAACCAAAACGGTCAAATCGAGGGTAACAAAAAAAGTAATTAAGATTAATGACACCATACGGTGTACAGATACCAACATCATTTATCTAATACAATGCTCATGTGAGCTTAAATATTTTTACCAAACGGGTAGAAAATTGAAAGAAAGAACAAGGTAACACATTCGCAGTATAGAAAAAGAGAAAGAAAACACTAGACTGTATGCCCATTTCAAAGAATTTCATAGAGGTAACCCGAACGACATGAAATTTTTGGGGAATAAAGAAAGTCAGGAAAGATGGCAGAGGAGGGAATGTAGAAAAGAGACTACTGTACCAGGAAGCTGAACTAATATTTAAAATGAGCACTCTGCACCCCAAAGGTCTTAATAGTGAACTAGACCTTAATGCAATTATTTAATGGATCTAACCACACTAAGCAATCATATAATGGATCTAACCACACTATGTCAAACACGTCCTTTCAACCACATCGTGGCATTTCATAGTGAATACATACCCCAACTATGATAGTTTATCAACAGTAGAGGCCATATAATTGCAGAAATCATATATCAATAAAATATTGCCCAAATCACTCAAAAACATCAGATTAATTCTACACAAATGAAATAAAGTACTATATCTATATACATTTTTTTGAAAATTCATACATGCCCCCTCTAATGCGAAGATCCATATAAGTTTATATTCCTTTTGGTATTTCATATACGGTAAATACAGTAATATTAATCTGTAAAATTTAAATAATGACAGATGCTTTAACAAACGCATACATTTTTAAATGTAAAGTATACAAATATGTTGGAATACAAGGGACTACTAAGCACATGAAATATTGACTATACTGGTATAAGAAGACAATCATACTCCCATGTAAAACATAACATCAAGACTTGAGCTCAAAACGCTATGAAATTAAAATCAGCAACTAAAGGGTTATTTTTTCAGGCTTTAAATAGCGAAGAATCCACCTCACTGGTATCTTGAGAAAGGCTGCCCAGCCGAAAAGCGTTGATACCAGAGCTAAAGCCACACTGATTGAGGTGAGCAAGGAACCATTGGAGCCCCCAGTGCTCTTTTTTGCAAAACTACATTTTCTTCAAAGTCCGGCGAGACTAACTGCTATGAGACCAACTGCCACTACACCTAAAAACCAAGGTGCTTCACCAACCTGTATTCCAGACAACCAAACTGCAATTTAAGGTTAACTAAAATCGCCAGTGGCTACCCAAAAAAGTTGGACCGCAGAAATCCTTAGCCGCCAAAGACTTTCTAGGAGGCGCAACTATAATAACAGCAAGCGATCGGTCACTGACCGAAAGAAGAATCAAATATTCTGTTGAAAAGCCACAGAGAAATTTGAACCGCAAGTCCAAAACCGCCAAAGAAATATTGCAGGACAAGCGACCTTTTCATCTTAAGGATATCGGTCACTGACCAAAAGGATACCCTTCTTTGATTTTAAGATCACAATGTCTGAAGAAACGGCAACTGTAACACAGCTCAAACACCGGGAAAAATCAGCCAATTTTCTTGCATAAGAATCTTCTTCCACCACGGACTTATTAACATAGTGTAATTAGCCAGATACATTATACAGGTATCTTGACAGTGATCATACAATTCAAGAAATTTATAAGAGACAAGATATATCGATCCTATGTATGGAACATTAAGTCAGTATGAAGTGTATAGTAAGACCTTGAAAGTTACTTTGTCTATCAATACAAATATTAGCAACTTTTTAGCTACTTTTCAGCAACTCTGTATAACACTACAAAGTGAGCCGATGTGTATATAAATATTCTCTGCACATAAATAGAAACACTTGTTTTAGCAACCTTTTATACATAACTGTATAAACATATAGATAGATTATTTTATCTTTTTTACCCAGATACTGTATTAATTATTAGACACCGGTGCCAGTTTTTAACATTGTTGTAATTGGTTTCAATTTGCCATTTTATATGAATGTTCCAATTAGAAATACCAAAAAGGAGCTTGTTTAATCACATTGCAATCTGTATAGCGCTCATTCTTTCCAAGAGGAATATAAATTAGAGGGCAATAAACCACCGTTTTAAAAAATATTTTATAAACTATATACTTGTTTTAAACCACTTCGGGAACAGCAATCCGTATTGCGCCATCTTAAACTACTATTTACTTGCAAAAACTTCGGGACAACGTTTTCTAAAAGGTGAGCCTGATTCCCTACCAATCAGACAGTCTACTCTAAACCCATTTTTTTCTGTATAACTATTTAATAGCTACCTAGTTAAAATAATTACAAAATTACCTGTAAAATAAATCCTAACCTAAGTTACAATTAAACCTAACACTACACTATCAATAAATAAATTAAATAAATTACCTACAATTAACTAAACTAAAATACAATTAAATAAACTATAATACAAAAAAACAAACACTAAATTACAAAAAATTAAAAAAAATTACAAGAATTTTAAACTAATTACACCTAATCTAAGCCCCCTTATAAAATAAAAAAGCCCCCCCAAAATAATAAAAGTCCCTACCCTATTCTAAATTACAAAAATAATCAGCTCTATTACCAGCCCTTAAAAGGGCTTTTTGCGGGGCATTGCCCCAAAGTAATCAGCTCTTTTACCTGTAAAAAAAAATACACCCCCCCCCAACATTACAACCCACCACCCACATACCCCTATTCTAACCCACCCAAACCCCCCTTAAAAAAACCTATCACTAACCCCCTGAAGATCTCCCTACCTTGAGTCGTCTTCACTCAGCCGAGCCAAATTCTTTATCCAATCCAAGTGATGTGGTCCTCCATCCGGGTGAAATCTTGATCCAAGCAGCAAAGAAGAGGTCCTCCATCCGGGCGAAGTCTTGATCCAAGCGGCAAAAGAAGAGGTCCTCCATCCGGGCGATGTCTTCTTCCAAGCGGCATCTTCTATCTTCTGTCTCCTTCCCCGACGGACTAACGACGAATGAAGGTTCCTTTAAGGGATGTCATCCAAGATGGCGTCCCTCGAATTCCGATTGGCTGATAGGATTCTATCAGCCAATCGGAATTAAGGTAGGAGAAATCTGATTGGCTGATTCAATCAGCCAATCAGATTGAAGTTCAATCCGATTGGCTTATCCAATCAGCCAATCAGATTGAGCTCGCATTCTATTGGCTGTTCCGATCAGCCAATAGAATACAAGCTAAATCTGATTGGCTGATTGAATCAGCCAATCAGATTTTTCCTACCTTAATTCCGATTGGCTTATAGAATACTATCAGCCAATCGGAATTTGAGGGATGCCATCTTGGATGACGTCATTTAAAGGAACCTTCATTCGTCGTTAGTCCGTCAGGGAAGGAGGATGTTCCGCATCGGCGGAATGAAAATGGATCCGGAAGACAGAAGATAGAAGATGCCGCTTGGAAGAAGACATCGCCCGGATGGAGGACCTCTTCTTTGCCGCTTGGATAAAGACTTCTCCCGGATGGAGGACCTCTTCTTTGCCGCTTGGATCAAGACTTCGCCCGGATGGAGGACCACATCGCCCGGATTGGATGAAGTGTTGGGCTCGGCTGAGTGATGACGACTCAAGGTAGGGAGATCTTCAGGGGTTAGTGATAGGTTTTTGTAAGGGGGGTTTGGGTGGGTTAGAATAGGGGTATGTGGGTGGTGGGTTGTAATGTTGGGGGGGGTATTGTATTTTCTTTTATAGGTAAAAGAGCTGATTACTTTGGGGCAATGCCCCGCAAAAAGCCCTTTTAAGGGCTGGTAATAGAGCTTATTACTTTTGTAATTTAGAATAGGGTAGGGCATTTTATTATTTTGGGGGGCTTTTTTATTTTATTAGGGGGCTTAGATTAGGTGTAATTAGTTTAAAATTCTTGTAATATTTTTTTATTTTTTGTAATTTAGTGGGTTTTTTGTATTATAGATTAGTTTATTTAATTGTATTTTAGTTTAGCTAATTGTAGGTAATTTATTTAATTAATTTAATGATAGTGTAGTGTTAGGTTTATTTGTAACTTAGGTTAGGATTTATTTTACAGGTAATTTTGTAATTATTTTAACTAGGTAGCTATTAAATAGTTAATAACTAATTAATATCTATTGTACCTAGTTAAAATAAATACAAAGTTGCCTGTAAAATAAATATAAATCCTAAAATAGATACAATGTAATTATTAGTTATATTGTAGCTATATTAGGGTTTATTTTCTAGATAAGTATTTAGTTTTAAATAGGATTAATTTATTTAATTTTAGGAATATTATTTTGTTTAATTTAAATTATATTTATGTTAGGGGGTGTTAGGGTTAGACTTAGGTTTAGGGGTTAATACATTTATTATAGTAGCAGCGACGTTGCAGGTGGGAGATTAGGGGTTAATAATTGTAGGTAGGTGGCGGCGATGTTAGGGAGGGCAGATTAGGGGTTAATACAATTTATTATAGTGTTTGCGAGGCGGGAGTGCAGCGGTTTAGGGGTTAATACATTTATTAAAGTGGCGGCGAGGTCCAGTCGGCAGATTAGGGGTTAATAAGTGTAGTTAGGTAGCGGCGACTTTGGGGGGGCAGATTAGGGGTTAATAAATATAATATAAGTGTCTGCGTTTTTAGGGGCAGCAGATTAGGGGTTTATAGGTATAATGTAGATGGCGGCAGTGTCCGGTCGGCAGATTACGGGTTAAATTTTTTTATTATAGTGGCGGCGATGTGGGGGGGCCTCGGTTTAGGGGTACATAGGTAGTTTATGGGTGTTAGTGTACTTTGTAGCACAGTAGTAAGAGCTTTATATTCCTGCGTTAGCCCATAAAGCTCTTAACTACTGACTTTTTTTGTCGGTAGGAGTCTTGTCGGTAGAGGGTCTACCGCTCACTTCTTCCAAGATTCCAAATACCAGCTTTAGGCAGATCCCATAGAAAAGTTAGGATACGCAATTGGCGTAAGGGGATCTGCGGTAGCCTGGAGTCGCGGTAAGGAAGTGAGCGTTAGACCCTTTCCTGGCTGACTCTAAATACCAGCCGCGGCCAAAAGCAGCGTTAGGACCCCTTAACGCTGCTTTTGACGGCAAACGCCAAACTCTAAATCTAGCCGAATTAATGCACTGCATGTTTATTAGCTGTTTTGCAAAAGTTATGTTTTTGTTTAAAAACAAAAAAATCTTATGTTGTACTAATATAATGTTTTTTTTAGATTCATAAAGTGTTTACATACACTTGTATTACGTTATACACAATTTGCTATAAATAACCACAAATATTGTATCAATTCTATAACATGAGACAAAATATGTTTTACCCTTACATTATGCAAAGGAAAGTCCTTAAAGGGACTTTTATTTTTTGACTAAAGGATTTTACAATATACATATATTAGTAAAAATGTTTCTAATGAAAGCTATTCCTGTTTCAAACGTGTATTTAAAGGGACAGTCTATTTGAAAAGTGTTATTGTTTGAAAAGATAGATAATCTCTTTATTCCAAATTTCCAAGTTTTGCATAACCAACTCTGTTCTATTAATATGCCCTTTACCTCTATGATTACCTGTATATAAGCCTCTGCAGGCCACCACTTATCTCAGTATTTTTTTTTTTTTTAGCTTTTTACAATCTTGCATTTTAGTCCGTCAGTGCTGGTTCCTGCAAAACAATTATCATTCTCCATAGGAGGAAGCACAATGTTGTCTACTAGCTAGAACAAAATTGTAAAAAGCAAAAAAAAAAAAACACTGAGATAAGGGGCATCCCACAGGGGGTTAGAAACAAGCAATCTTAAAGGTTTTAAAGTATATTAATATTATAGTGATGGCTGTGCAAAGCTGGGGAATACGTATTAAAGGTTTTGTCTATCTTTTTAAACAATAAAAAAAATCAAGTAGGCTGTCCCTTTAAGTATGCTCCATGCACCAGCATTTTAAAGACAGCACTTGCTAAGAGAGCCCAAGGTGCTTGTATTACAGCTAATAAATGTGTTCATTGCTGAACTAATACAGCACCACAGGCTATATGAGCAGTCACCAGGTCCGGCTCAACCATGGGACCAAGAGGGACATGTGCATCTCTTCCTTAAAGAGACACTGTAGTCATAAAAAAGTAATCACAGATAGAAAAAATGTACCCAAATAAATAGAATTACAATGCCCATCATGTTTCAAATAGTTACCGTTTAAAAGAAAATTCTCGCCAAATTTTTAACATTGCCAAACCCACTGCTTTGGTAGCTGTCAGCGATGTCAAAACCGTGCGGACAACCATAGTTGAAACATGGCGACTATTATATGATGCGCATGCACAAGATAGAGCGACGTCATCGAATACATCACTGTCTTCATGTCGGTTCAGGATGCTGTAGACCCACTCTATCGATTGCAGATCACAAGACTTTGCTGCGCTGTTAAGGTAAGTATATTGCGTGCGAGCGCTCAGAGAATCTCCCTAGAATTAACAAGCAACTTAAAAAAAAAATTAATACTACTTTGTAACTTTGGATATAATAATTAATTATTTTTTTGCATTCTTCATTATAAAAGACAATCTCCCTAGAATGAACAAGCAAAAAAAAAAATAAAACAAAATAATAGAGTATTAATTTATAAAACATATATAAATATATATATAAAAATATAAATATCATTCAGGAGTGCACACTGTCTGGAACTATATATATATATATATATATATATATATATATATATATTGTATATATATTGTAGATAGATAGATAGATAGATAGATAGATAGATAGATAGATAGATAGATAGATAGATAGATAGATAGATAGATAGATATCGAGTATAAAGCATAAAAAAGGTAATTATTATTAACTTGTTAATAAATATATTTCATGTCATACGGCTAGATTACGAGTTTTGCGTTATGAGCGGTGCGGTGCTAACTTGCACGATATTGTCACAACTCACTTCCCTACATCTCTGGTATTACAGGTTTAAAAAACCTGGCGTTATCAGGCAAAAAGTGAGCGTAGAGCAAATTTGAGCTCCATACCACACTCCAATACCAGTGCTGCTGAAAGCTGCGGTGAGCTGGTTTTACGTGCTCGTGCATGATTTCCACATATACTTCAATGGGGAGAAAAAAAAGTCTAACACCTGCAAAAAAGCAGCGTAAAGCTCCGTAACGCAGCCCCATTGATTCCTATGGGGAAACTAAATTTATGTTTACACCCAACACCCTAACATGAACCCCGAGTCTAAACACCCCTAATCTTACACTTATTAACCCCTAATCTGCCGCCCCGACATAGCCGACACATACATTATACTTTTTAACCCCTAATCTGCCGCTCCGGACATCGCTGCCACTATAATAAACATATTAACCCCTAAACCACCGCACTCCCGCATCACAAACACTAGTTAAATATTATTAACCCCTAATCTGCCGCCCCTAACATCGCCGCCACCTACCTACATTGATTAACCCCTAATCTGCCACCCCCAACGTCGCTGCCACTATACTAAATTTATTAACCCCTAAACCTAAGTCTAACCCTAACCCTAACACCCCCTAACTTAAATATAATTAAAATAAATCTAAATAAAAATTACTATCATTACCTAAATAATTCCCATTAAAAACTAAATACTTACCTATAACATAAACCCTAAGCTACCTACAATATAACTAATAGTTACATTGTATCTAGCTTAGGTTTTATTTTTATTTCACAGGCAAGTTTGTATTTATTTTACCTAGGTAGAATAGTTAGTAAATAGTTATTAACTATTTACTAACTACCTAGCTAAAATAAATGCAAATGTACCTGTAAAATAAAACCTAACCAGTCTTACACTAACATCTAACCTTACACTACAATTAAATAAATTACATAAATTAAATACAATTACCTAAATTACAAACAAACCCCCCCCACTAATTACACAAAATAAAAAAAGAAATTATCAGATATTTAAACTAATTACACCTAATCTAATAGCCCTATCAAAATAAAAAAAGCACCACCAAAATAAAAAAAAACCCTAGCCTAAACTAAACTACCAATAGCTCTTAAAAGGGCCTTTTGCGGGGCATTGCTCCAAAGAAATCAGCTCTTTTACCTGTAAAAAAAAATACAAACACCCCCCAACAGTAAAACCCACCACCCACACAACCAACCCCCCAAATAAAATACTAAAACAATCTAAGCTTCCCATTGTCCTGAAAAGGGCATTTGGATGGGCATTGCCCTTAAAGGGGCATTTAGCTCTTTTTCCACCCAAACCCTAATCTAAAAATAAAACCCACCCAATAGACCCTTAAAAAAACACTAACCCCTGAAGATCCACTTACAGTTTTGAAGACCCGACATCCATCTTCATTGAAGCCGGGAGAAGTCTTCATCCAAGCGGCAAGAAGTCCTCAACGAAGCAGGGAGAAGTCTTCATCCAAGCGGCAAGAAGTGGTCCTCCAGACTGGCAGAAGTCTTTATCCAGATGGCATCTTCTATCTTCATCCATCCGTCGCGGAGCGGCTCCATCTTCAAGACATCAGGCGTGGAGAATCCTCTTCTTTCCACTGCAACTGAAGAATGAAGGTTCTTTTAAGTGACATCATCCAAGATGGCGTCCCTTGAATTCCGATTGGCTGATAGAATTCTATCAGCCAATCGGAATTAAAGGTGAAAAAATACTATTGGCTTTTAGGATTTTTTCACCTTTTTTCACCTTTTATTTCCCTTTTGTAAGTGCATATATTTGTGCAGTGGGGTTTTATAATAAATTAATATACTACCTGTGTGTAATATATATGTAAAATATATGTGAAATCACATAATATTGCTGTGTCAAGTATATCCAATATGATAGAAAAAAATAAAAGGAAAACTTGGAAATGCCATGTAGAACACTAATAAACTTATGACAAGTAGAATTAATTATTTTATTGATTAGTTCTTGATGATCGTATCAGCACTGTAAACAGCGTTAGAAAGATCAGTAGCGATAAGACATTGAACTATAATATGGTTTCTATTGCCTATACAATTCCTGGATAACCGATAAAATGGATTTTTGGGACAGATGCACACATGTGAATGTTATTGCTTTATGTGTAATTTTGGGTTGATAGTAATAGATCACGCATGCGCGATTGAAAGCATTAAAGTGCGCATGCGCAGTGCTACGCAATAGGCATTTAATTATATGCAAAAAAGTAAAATCCTATAGGTTAGTGGTTAGGCACAAGTACTGCCCATATTGGAGGGCTGGATTAGGTTACGTCATCGGCAAATAATAAAATATTATTTTATGCCATTATGCAGCTTCGTTTCTGGATCAAAAGAGGTCAGTTTAATATAGTTTATATAGAGGTCTTGAAATGTGGGTTTGGTTTTTGATAGAAATGGTAAAAGTTAGTAACCCTTTAACCTTCTTCCCACTTTTTACACAACTGTGCATAAGCATTAGTTACATGCAGGTAGGCAGGCTTAGCAAGGTCAGCAGCCAGGCTAGTAGGTTGATATAGTAATCAGAAATGTTTCTACTGGGGGGGGTCATTGAATTCTCTGAGACAGGCAGCACAATTTTTCAAAGGGAAGTCCGAATAACAGCACCTTATTTTCCAAATAATGCAAAGTAGTTTATTGAAGCATAGCCATAACAGCATATACCACTTGTGGGCTATTTTTAAATAAACTACTTTGGATTATTTTGATAAAAAGATGCTGCTGCTTTTGTGTTGGACTTCCATTTGAGAGTGTGGGCGAGTGCAAAGCCCTACAAAGTGCACCTACTGCAAGGGATCCGGTGCTGTACATTTGTTTATTAGATAAGCACAATTTCTTGAGCAGCCCTGGCAGCCACTGTATTTAATCTAGTTAATTTAAAAAAAAAAATAAACACTAAGAAAACATAATTTATGTAAGAACTTACCTGATAAATTCATTTCTTTCATATTGGTAAGAGTCCATGAGCTAGTGACGTATGGGATATACAATCCTACCAGGAGAGGCAAAGATTCCCAAACCTCAAAATGCCTATAAATACACCCCTCACCACACCCACAATTCAGTTTAATGAATAGCCAAGCAGTGGGGTGATAAAGAAAGGAGTAGAACGCATCAACAAAAGAAATTTGGAAATAATTGTGCTTTATACAAAAAATCATAACCACCATAAAAAAGGGGTGGGCCTCATGGACTCTTGCCAATATGAAAGAAATGAATTTATCAGGTGAGTTCTTACATAAATTATATTTTCTTTCATGTAATTGGCAAGAGTCCATGAGTTAGTGACGTATGGGATATCAATACCCAAGATGTGGATCTCCACTCAAGAGTCACTAGAGAGGGAGGGAATAAAATAAAAACAGCCATTTTCCG
This sequence comes from Bombina bombina, assembly GCF_027579735.1. Lineage (NCBI taxonomy): Eukaryota > Metazoa > Chordata > Amphibia > Anura > Bombinatoridae > Bombina > Bombina bombina. The sequence goes on along the minus strand of NC_069502.1, from coordinate 54,076,034 downwards.
CTGAAAAAAATTAATCTACAACCCAAAAAAAATAAGTTTATTTTCATAATTGAAAGAAAAAAACTTAAATCAAAAGCAGAAGAATCAAACTGAAACAGCTGCCTGAAGAACTTTTCTACCAAAAACTGCTTCCGAAGAAGCAAATACATCAAAACGGTAGAATTTAATAAATGTATGCAAACAAGACCAAGTTGCTGCTTTGCAAATGTGATCAACTGAAGCTTCATTCATTAAAAGCCCACGAAGTGGAGACTGATCTAGTAGAATGAGCTGTAATTCTCTGAGGCGGGGCCTGACCCGACTCCAAATAAGCTTGATGAATCAAAAGTTTCAACCAAGAAGCCAAGGAAATAGCAGAAGCCTTCTGACCTTTCCTAGGACCAGAAAATAAAACAAATAAACTGAAAGTCTTCCTGAAATCTTTAGTAGCTTCCACATAATATTTCAAAGCTCTTACCACATCCAAAGAATGTAAGGATCTTTCCAAAGCATTCTTAGGATTAGGACATAAGGAAGGGACAACAATTTCTCTATTAATGTTGTTTGAATTCACAACCTTAGGTAAAAATTGAAAAGAAGTCCGCAAAACTGCCTTATCCTTATGAAAAATCAGAAAAGGAGACTCACAAGAAAGAGCAGATAGCTCAGAAACTCTTCTAGCAGAAGAGATGGCCAAAAAGAACAACACTTTCCAAGAAAGTAGTTTAATGTCCAAAGAATGCATAGGTTCAAATGGAGGAGCCTGTAAAGCCCTCAGAACCAAATTAAGACTCCAAGGAGGAGCATTGATTTAATGACAGGATTAATATGAACTAAAGCCTGTACAAAACAGTGTATATCAGGAAGTATAGCAATCTTTCTGTAAAATAAAACAGAAAGAGTGGAGAATTGTCCTTTCAAGGAACTTGCAGACAAACCCTTATCCAAACCATCCTGAAGAAACTGTAAAATTCTAGGAATTCTACAAGAATACCAAGAGAATTTATGAGAACACCATGAAATGTAAGTCTTCCAAACTCTATAATAAATCTTTCTAGAGACAGATTTACGAGCTTGTAACATAGTATTAATCACTGAGTCAGAGAAACCTCTATGACTTAGTACTAAGCATTCAATTTCCATACCTTCAAATTTAATGATTTGAGATCCTAATGGAAAAACGGACCTTGAGATAGTAGGTCTGGCCGTAAAGGAAGTGGCCAAGGCAGGCAACTGGACATCCGAACCAGATCCACAAACCAAAATCTGTGTGGCCATGCTGGAGCCACCAGCAACACAAATGATTGTTCCATGATGATTTTGGAGATCACTCTTGGAAGGAGAACTAGAGGCGGTAAAATGTAAGCAGGATGATAACACCAAGGAAGTGTCAGCGCAGCCACTGCTTCCTCCTGAACATCCCTGGACCTGGACAGGTATCTGGGAAGTTTCTTGTTTAGATGAGAGGCCAATGAGATATATCTCTGGAAGACCCCACATCTGAACAATCTGAGAAAATACATCTGGATGGAGAGACCACTCCCCTGGATGTAAAGTCTGGCGGCTGAGATAATCCGCCACCCAATTGTCTACACCTGGGATATGCACCGCAGAGATTAGACAGGAGCTGGATTCCGCCCAAGCAAGTATCCAAGATTCTTCTTTCATAGCTTGGGGACTGTGAGTCCCACCCTGATGATTGACATATGCCACTGTTGTGATATTGTCTGTCTGAAAACAAATGAACGGTTCTCTCTTTAACAGAGGCCAAAACTGAAGAGCTCTGAGAATTGCAGTTCTAAAATATTTATTGGTAATCTCACCTCTTGAGATTTCCAAACCCCTTGTGCTGTCAGAGATCCCCAAACAGCTCCCCAACCTGAAAGACTTGCATCTGTTGTGATCACAGTCCAGGTTGGCAGAACAAAAGAAGCCCCTTGAACTAAACAATGGTGATCTATCCACCACGTCAGAGAGTGTCGTACATTGGGATTTAAGGATATTAATTGTGATATCTTTGTATAATCCCTGCACCATTGGTTCAACATACAAAGCTGTAGAGGTAAAACTTCCATGCACATAGCCACTGAAGGGAATGACTGAGACAGAAGGTGCCGGCAGGCTGCAACCAATTTTAGACATCTCTTGTCTGTTAGAGACAGAGTCATGGACACTGAATCTATCTGGAAGCCTAAAAAGGTGACCCTTGTCTGAGGAATCAAGAAACTTTTTGGTAAATTGATCCTCCAACCATGTTTCCGAAGAAACAAAACTAGTTGATTTGTGTGAGATTCTGCAGTATGTAAAGACTGAGCTAGTACCAAGATATCGTCCAAATAAGGAAACACCGCAATACCTTGTTCTCTGATTACAGAGAGTAGGGCACCCAGAACCTTTGAAAAGATTCTTGGAGCTGTTGCTAGGCCAAATGGAAGAGCAACAAATTGGTAATGCTTGTTTACAAAAGAGAATCTCAGAAACTGATAATGTTCTGGATGAATCGGAATATGAAGGTATGCATCCTGCAAGTCTATTGTGGACATATAGGGAGGTAGTTATCAAGCCGTCAACCTCAAATACGCTGGAATTCTGCAGCGTATTTGTGGCGAGGCTGATTCGCCTTAGTTATCAAGCCCTAGATACTGGCAAAAGTAGAATTTTGTGACGTAAGCTTCGATCTGCCGGACTCAGTCCGACACAGATCGATTCTTACGTCACTCCAGATGTTCCGCACACAAGTGCGGCACAATTTGACTACTTTTGCTAGTTATAAAAAAACTAGCAGGTACGCTCTGCACTTTTGCGGCCCAGCGTACCTGGTTTTCAATCCGCCGCCCTGGAGGCGGCGGATCCCATAGGAATCAATGGGAGTCTGACCATAGCGAAAGTTCATGTTCGCTGCTGCCAGACATCCCATTGATTCCTAAGGGAGCTGTATGCACCTAACACCCTAACATGTACCCCGAGTCTAAACACCCCTAATCTGTCCCCCCTACAACGCCGCAACTAAATAAACTTATTACCCCCTAAACCACCGCTCCCGGAGCCCACCGCAAGCTATAATAAACATGTTAACCCCTAAACCGGCGCTCCCTGACCCCGCCACAACTATAATATATGTATTAACCCCTAAACCGCCGCTCCCGGACCCCGCCGCAACCTATATTAAATTTATTAACCCCTATCCTGACCCCCCTACACCGTCGCCACCTATAATAAATTTATTAACCCCTATCCTGCCCCCCACTACACCGCCGCCACTGTAATACAATTATTAACCCCTAAACCTAAGTCTAACACTAACCCTAACACCCCCTAACTTAAATATTAATTAAATAAATCTAAATAATATTTCTATTATGAACTAAATTAATCCTATTTAAAACTAAATACTTACCTTTAAAATAAACCCTAATATAGCTACAATATAAATAATAATTATATTGTAGCTATCTTAGGATTTATTTTTATTTTACAGACAAATTTCAATTTATTTTAACTAGGTACAATAGCTATTAAATAGTTATTAACTATTTAATAGCTTACCTAGCTAAAATAAAGAGAAATTTACCTGTAAAATAAAAACTAACCTAAGTTACAATTACACCTAACACTACACTATACTTTAATAAATTATTCGAATTTAAAACTAAATACTAACCTGTAAAATAAACCCTAAGATAGCTACAAGGTTAATATTCCTAACCTCTTCGGTTCCATCGCTGCTCGCTGAATACAAGGTAGGATGATCTTCAGGGGGGTAGTGTTAGGTTTTTTTAAGGGGGGGTTGGGTTAGATTAGGGGTATGTGGGTGGTGGGTTTTAATGTTGGGGGGGTTGTATTTTTCTTTTACAGGCAAAAGAGCAGTTTTCTTTGGGGCATGCCCCGCAAAAGGCCCTTTTAAGGGCTGGTAAGGTAAAAGAGCTTTGAACTTTTTTAATGTAGAATAGGGTAGGGCATTTTTTTATTTTGGGGGGCTTTGTTATTTTATTAGGGGGCTTAGATTAGGTGTAAGTAGCTTAAAATTGTTGTAATATTTTTTAAATGTTTGTAACTTATTTTTTTATTTTTTGTAACTTAGCTTTTTTTTATTTTTTGTACTTTAGTTAGTTTATGTAATTGTATTTAATTGTAGTTATTTGTAGTTAATTTATTTAATTAATTTAATGATAGTGTAGTGTTAGGTTTAATTGTAACTTAGGTTAGGATTTATTTTACTGGTAATTTTGTATTTCTTTTAGCTAGGTAGTTATTAAATAGTTAATAACTATTGAATAACTATTCTAACTAGCTAAAATAAATACAAAGTTACCTGTAAAATAAATATAAATCCTAAGATAGCTACAATGTAATTAATAATTACATTGTAGCTATCTTAGGGTTTATTTTACAGATAAGTATTTAGTTTTAAATAGGAATAATTTATTAAAGTATAGTGTAGTGTTAGGTATTATTGTAACTTAGGTTAGTTTTTATTTTACAGGTAAATTTCTCTTTATTTTAGCTAGGTAAGCTATTAAATAGTTAATAACTATTTAATAGCTATTGTACCTAGTTAAAATAAATTGAAAGTTACCTGTAAAATAAAAATAAATCCTAAGATAGCTACAATATAATTATTATTTATATTGTAGCTATATTAGGGTTTATTTTAAAGGTAAGTATTTAGTTTTAAATAGGATTAATTTAGTTCATAATAGAAATATTATTTAGATTTATTTAATTAATATTTAAGTTAGGGGGGTGTTAGGGTTAGTGTTAGACTTAGGTTTAGGGGTTAATAATTTTATTACAGTGGCGGTGGTGTAGTGGGGGGCAGGGTAGGGGATAATAAATGTATTATAGGTGGCGAAGGTGTAGGGGGGTAGATTAGGGGTTAATAAGTTTAATATAGGTTGCGGCAGGGTTCTGGAGCGGCGGTTTAGGGGTTAAACTATTTATTTAGTTGCGGTGAGGTGCGGGATCAGCAGGATAGCGGTTAATAACTTTATTATCGAGGGCGACGGTATAGGGGGGGCAGGATAGGGGTTACTAGGTATAATGTAGGTTGCGGCGGTGTCCGGGAGCGGCGGTTTAGGGCTTAATACATTTATAAGAGTTGCGGCGGGGTCTAAGAGCGCGGTTTAGGGGTTACTAACTTTATTTAGTTGTGGGGGCTCCGGTATAGGGGGTAGAACAGTGTAGTTAGTGTGGGTGCTTAGTGACAGGCTAGCAAGAAAGCTGTAAAAAAGCCGAAGAGCAGCGAGATTGGATGAGTGATAACTCTCACAGTCCGCTGCTCATCGCCCCATACTTGGTGCGTGGCTTTTTGACAGCTTTTTTGATAACTTAGGCGAATTTTTGCAGGTCCGCGGCGGCGATGTGAGGCGAGCTTAGGCGGGCGTATTGGGCCGGCGAAGGCAGGAAAAGTAGACACGTTGATAACTAGCCCCCATAATGTCCTCGCTGAACAAAAGGCAGAATAGTCCTTATAGTCACCATCTTGAAAGTTGGTACTCTTACATAACGATTCAAAATTTTCAGATCCAGAACTGGTCTGAATAAATTTTCCTTTTTTGGGACAATGTATAGATTTGAATAAAATCCCAAACCTTTTTCCTGAAGAGGAACTGGCATGATTACCCCTGAAGACTCCAGGTCTGAAACACACTTCAGGAAAGCCTGAGCTTTTACTGGATTTGCTGGGATACGTGAGAGAAAAAATCTTCTCACAGGAGGTCTTACTCTGAATCCTATTCGATACCCTTGAGAGACAATGCTCTGAATCCATTGATTTTGGACAGATTTTATCCAAATATCCTTGAAAAACCTTAATCTGCCCCCTACCAGCTGAGCTGGAATGAGGGCCGCACCTTCATGCGGACTTAGGGGCTGACTTTGGTTTCCTAAATGGCTTGGATTTATTCCAATTTGAGGAAGGCTTCCAATTGGAAACAGATTCCTTGGGGGGAGGATTGAGTTTTTGTTCCTTATTCTGACGAAAGGAACGAAAACAGTTAGAAGCCTTAGATTTACCCTTAGGTTTTTTATCCTGAGGCAGAAAAACTCCCTTTCCCCCAGTGACAGTTGAAATAATAGAATCCAACTGAGAACCAAATAAATTATTACCTTGGAAAGAAAGAGATAGTAAACTAGATTTAGATGTCATATCAGCATTCCAAGATTTAAGCCACAAAGCTCTTCTAGCTAATATAGCTAAAGACATGGATCTTACATCAATTTTGATAATATCCAAAATGGCATCACAAATAAAATGATTAGCATATTGCAGTAAGCGAATAATGCTAGATAAGTCAGAATCCAATTCCTGTTGCGCTAAATTCTAAAACCAGAAAGTTGATGCAGCCCCAACATCAGCCAAAGAAATTGCAGGTCAGAGAAGATGACCTGAATATAAATAGGCCTTCCTTAGATAAGATTCAAGCTTCCTATCTAAAGGATCCTTAAAGGAAGTACTATCTTCCATAGGAATAGTGGTACATTTAGCAAGAGTAGAAATAGCCCTATCAACTTTGGGGATTTTCCCCCAAAATTCTATAGATTTTGCTGGTAAAGGATACAATTTTTTAAACCTTGAAGAAGGAATAAAATAAGTACCTGGCTTATTCCATTCCTTAGAAATCATATCAGAAATAGCTTCAGGAATAGGAAAAACCCCTGGAGAAACCACAGGAGGTTTAAAAACAGCATTTAAATGTTTATTAGACTGAACGTCAAGAGGACTGGTTTACCTCAATATCCAAAATAATTAACACTTCTTTTAATAAAGAACGCATATACTCTATTTTGAATAAATAAGTAGATTTGTGAGTGTCAATGTCTGAGAAAGGATCTTCTGTATCAAATAGATCCTCATCAGAAGAGGATAAATTATTATGTTGTTGGTCATTTGAAATTTCATCAACTAAATGAGAAGTTTTAAAAGACCTTTTACGTTTATTAGAAGGAGGAAATGCAGACAAAGCCTTCAGGATAGAATCAGAAACAAATTCTTTAAAATTTACAGGTATATCATGCATATTAGAAGTTAAAGGAACTGCAACTGGCAATGTACTATTACTGATGGATACACTATCTGCATGTAAAAGTTTATCATGACAACTATTACAAATGACATTCAGCGGAATAATTTCTACAATTTTACAACAAATGCACTTAGCTTTGGTAGAACCGATGTCAGGCAGCAATGTTCCAGCAAAAACTTCTGAGGCAGGATCAGATAAAGACATCTTGCAAAATGTAAGAGAAAAAAACAACATATAAATCAAAATTATCTATTTCCTTATATGACAGTTTCAGGAATGGGAAAAATGCAAATAGCATAGCCCTCTGATAGAGAAAAAAGCAAGAGGCAAACATCAATGGGGTATTGAAATAATGAAAAAGTTTGGCGCCAAGTATGACGCACAGCGTAACTTAAACTTTTTTGGCGCCAAAAATAAACGTAAATGACACACTCGCATCACTAATGACTCAACCGCGTGAAAGGTCTCGGCGTCAAGTATGACGCCGGAAACTACAAAGTTGCATTTTCACGCCAAGAATGACGCAATAAAGTTTTGACGCACCCGCTGGCCTAATACCGTACGCAATATAGAATACAGATTTTAGGTGTGTGTAAAACACACACCAAAGCAGCGCAATGATCTGGAAATAACCAATAGAATACTCTATATTATAAATAAATAGCAATATCTGGCAAATATATGTATATATAGTTGTGCAAAATTAAAAAGCAACAACACAAAGTCCAAAAAGTTGTTTTAGATATAAGGACAGTTCTTGATACTTATTCCAAAAATATATTGATAAATGGAATGAAGCAAAGGATCCAGCAGCTCCTCTGGAACAGGTGATTCCACAGACCTTGGTTGCAAACACGTTTTTCTCTAAAAATAGAGAAGAGAAGAGCGCGGACTCAAATGCAGAGTAACATCAATTTAATAATACACACGACAAATGGCCACTTACAAAATAAAAATATAAAATCAGCATATATATGAAATAAAACCATAGACTTATCGTCTCATGCCAGCATTCATCTGTGTTGATGAGATGTCAGAGTAAGCTTGTCCCTTTGTATCCTCCTTAGTATTGCCAGATTCAGGTATGTCAGAGTGGGTCCTTGAGTGATTACCTCCAAGCAAAGTTCATAAATTCGTGCCAATAGTGGACCAAAGTTCTGAATCAATATTAAAACAGGTGACAAGTGAAATGGCAAGCTAAGTGAGCGTTATAGCTGAGAGTACAAAACGTTCCTCGGCTCTTTTAACCTCCAAGCTCATAGCTGCAGACTTAGAGCTGGGGCGGCTTCACAGGAACGATTAGCTCAGAGGGTGGGCGGGCAGTGGGCGGTTCTCTACGCGTTTCGTCACGTCTCGGCGTGACTTTCTCAAGAGTGCTATGTGAGGGGGGCGGGGAGGCTCTTATGAAGAGGAGTGTGACTGCACACACCCTCTTTTTTAACCAATCATATACGGTAGAACACGATAATATTTGGTAAAGGAAAACTGCATAGTGTTATAACGAACAAGAATTGATTAATGTACAATATCACAATAGTACATTCCTAATACATTATCATATCGACTAATATAAAAAACAAACATATACATGATACCAAACGATAAAAACATGACAAATTATAAGTTCATACCAATGTACTAAAAATAACTGAACAATCAGGTGCTAAAAAACTATATAAATATATATATAAAACAAAGTGAATTACGCATCCACACATAATAAATGCATCTAATATATATATATGTATATCAAAGATAAAAACACACAATTGATATTAAAAAATAGTGTATGAATATATTAAAATTATATGTTATAAAAAAGCCTGCAAGTCAATTTCTATATTAAGTCCATTAGGCTCCAAACAATTGAGACTTTTAATCCAATACGTTTCCTGTTGTCTAAGTTTTAAAAGCCTATTTGTATCCCATGCATTAGGTTTTATCCACTCTATAATTTTAACTGAGAGATCTTGGGGATTTTGATTATGGTGGGTTTTGAAATGGCGAGACACACTATGATTGTCAAAGCCAGATATGATATTATTTACATGTTCTCTAATTCTATACTTTATTTTCCTTTTCGTGCGCCCTACATAGATATGGCCACATTTGCAGACTAGTTGATAAACCACATATGTGGTGTGACATGTGTATCTATCTTTACAAGTATACTGTTTACTGTGGTTGTAGTTGGAAAAATGGGTGCTGTCTTGATCTATTAAGGGGCACAAGACACAATCAATCTTTTTGCATGGATATAGACCATTTTTCCCCCCACACCATTTGTTAAGAGAAATGGAATGTTTTTTATTATTTCTTAATTTTGTGGGAGCAATATAATTTTTGATGTCTTTACTTTTCTTAAAAATAACCTGTGGTTTATCTTCCAAAATATGATTAAGAACGGGGTCTAGTTTTAATACATTCCAATGTTTTCTCAAAATATTCTTTATTTTGAAATGCTGATTATTGTATTGTGTTACAAATTTAGGTTGATTACTTTTATTTGTATTTTTGTATTTGGGTACACTGGTCTTATTCAAAAGAGAATTTCTATCCATCATATCTACTTTCGCTTTACTTTCCTTAAGAAGGTCCATACTGTACCCCTTTTCTCTGAATTTATCTATTAGGATGTCTGATTCTTTATGATAATCTTCTGAAGTGGATCATCTTATTTGGAATAACAATCCATTTAAAGATGACATTGCCAAATATCATCGGTACATAGATGATATTATCATCATCTGGCAAGGTCCTCAAAATAGGATAGATGATTTTTTAAACTATATAAATACCAACACATATAATCTCAATTTCACATTGGAACAATCACCTGTCTCTCTTTCTTTTCTAGATCTTATTCTCTATCACGATGCATCCACTAAAAAAGTAGCTGTTAGAAACTATCGGAAACCTACTGAAAGAAATAGTCTACTAAACATTAAAAGTAGCCATTTGAGACAGTGGAAAAATAATATTCCCTTGGGTCAATTCCAAAGAATAAGACGCAATTGCACCACTTCAGAAGATTATCATAAAGAATCAGACATCCTAATAGATAAATTCAGAGAAAAGGGGTACAGTATGGACCTTCTTAAGGAAAGTAAAGCGAAAGTAGATATGATGGATAGAAATTCTCTTTTGAATAAGACCAGTGTACCCAAATACAAAAATACAAATAAAAGTAATCAACCTAAATTTGTAACACAATACAATAATCAGCATTTCAAAATAAAGAATATTTTGAGAAAACATTGGAATGTATTAAAACTAGACCCCGTTCTTAATCATATTTTGGAAGATAAACCACAGGTTATTTTTAAGAAAAGTAAAGACATCAAAAATTATATTGCTCCCACAAAATTAAGAAATAATAAAAAACATTTCATTTCTCTTAACAAATGGTGTGGGGGGAAAAATGGTCTATATCCATGCAAAAAGATTGATTGTGTCTTGTGCCCCTTAATAGATCAAGACAGCACCCATTTTTCCAACTACAACCACAGTAAACAGTATACTTGTAAAGATAGATACACATGTCACACCACATATGTGGTTTATCAACTAGTCTGCAAATGTGGCCATATCTATGTAGGGCGCACGAAAAGGAAAATAAAGTATAGAATTAGAGAACATGTAAATAATATCATATCTGGCTTTGACAATCATAGGCCTAGATTTAGAGTTCGGCGGTAGCCGTCAAAACCAGCGTTAGAGGCTCCTAACGCTGGTTTTGGCCGCCCGCTGGTATTTGGAGTCAGTGATTAAAGGGTCTAACGCTCACTTTGCAGCCGCAACTTTTCCATACCGCAGATCCCCCTACGCCATTTGCGTAGCCTATCTTTTCAATGGGATCTTTCTAACGCTGGTATTTAGAGTCGTTTCTGCAGTGAGCGTTAGAGCTCTAACGACAAGATTCCAGCCGCCTGAAAAAAGCAGGAGTTAAGAGCTTTCTGGCTAACGCCGGTTTATAAAGCTCTTAACTACTGTACCCTAAAGTACACTAACACCCATAAACTACCTATGTACCCCTAAACCGAGCTCCCCCCACATCGCCGCCACTCGATTAAAAATTTTAACCCCTAATCTTCCGACCGCCACCTACGTTATACTTATGTACCCCTAATCTGCTGCCCCTAACCCCGCCGACCCCTATATTACATTTATTAACCCCTAATCTGCCCCCCACAACATCGCCGCCAGCTACTTACAATAATTAACCCCTAATCTTCCGACCGCAAAGCGCCGCCACCTACGTTATCCCTATGTACCCCTAATCTGCTGCCCCTAACACCGCCAACCCCTATATTATATTTATTAACCCCTAATCTGCCCCCCTCAACGTCGCCGACACCTACCTACACTTATTAACCCCTAATCTGCCGAGCGGACCTGAGCGCTACTATAATAAAGTTATTAACCCCGAATCCGCCTCACTAACCCTATCATAAATAGTATTAACCCCTAATCTGCCCTCCCTAACATCGCCGACACCTACCTTCAATTATTAACCCCTAATCTGACGACCGGAGCTCACCGCTATTCTAATAAATGTATTAACCCCTAAAGCTAAGTCTAACCCTAACACTAACACCCCCCTAACTTAAATATAATTTTAATCTAACGAAATAAATTAACTCTTATTAAATAAATTAATCCTATTTAAAGCTAAATACTTACCTGTAAAATAAACCCTAATATAGCTACAATATAAATTATAATTATATTATAGCTATTTTAGGATTAATATTTATTTTACAGGCAACTTGGTATTTATTTTAACTAGGTACAATAGCTATTAAATAGTTAAGAACTATTTAATAGTTACCTAGTTAAAATAATAACAAATTTACCTGTAAAATAAATCCTAACCTAAGATATAATTAAACCTAACACTACCCTATCAATAAAATAATTAAATAAACTACCTACAATTACCTACAATTAACCTAACACTACACTATCAATAAATTAAATAAACACAATTGCTACAAATAAATACAATTAAATAAACTAGCTAAAGTACAAAAAATAAAAAAGAACTAAGTTACAGAAAATAATAAAATATTTACAAACATAAGAATAATATTACAACAATTTTAAACTAATTACACCTACTCTAAGCCCCCTAATAAAATAACAAAGCCCCCCAAAATAATAAATTCCCTACCCTATTCTAAATTAAAAAAGTTACAAGCTCTTTTACCTTACCAGCCCTGAACAGGGCCCTTTGCGGGGCATGCCCCAAGAAGTTCAGCTCTTTTGCCTGTAAAAAAAAACATACAATACCCCCCCCCAACATTACAACCCACCACCCACATACCCCTAATCTAACCCAAACCCCCCTTAAATAAACCTAACACTAATCCCCTGAAGATCTTCCTACCTTGTCTTCACCATCCAGGTATCACCGATCCGTCCTGGCTCCAAGATCTTCATCCAACCCAAGCGGGGGTTGGCGATCCATAATCCGGTGCTGAAGAGGTCCAGAAGAGGCTCCAAAGTCTTCATCCTATCCGGCAAGAAGAGGACATCCGGACCGGCAACCATCTTGATCCAAGCGGCATCTTCTATCTTCATCCGATGACGACCGGCTCCATCCTGAAGACCTCCACCGCGGACCCATCTTCTTCCGGCGACGTCCAACTGCAGAATGACGGTTCCTTTAAGGGACGTCATCCAAGATGGCGTCCCTCGAATTCCGATTGGCTGATAGGATTCTATCAGCCAATCGGAATTAAGGTAGGAATATTCTGATTGGCTGATGGAATCAGCCAATCAGAATCAAGTTCAATCCGATTGGCTGATCCAATCAGCCAATCAGATTGAGCTCGCATTCTATTGGCTGTTCCGATCAGCCAATAGAATGCGAGCTCAATCTGATTGGCTGATTGGATCAGCCAATCGGATTGAACTTGATTCTGATTGGCTGATTCCATCAGCCAATCAGAATATTCCTACCTTAATTCCGATTGGCTGATAGAATCCTATCAGCCAATCGGAATTCGAGGGACGCCATCTTGGATGACGTCCCTTAAAGGAACCGTCATTCTGCAGTTGGACGTCGCTGGAAGAAGATGGGTCCACGGTGGAGGTCTTCAGGATGGAGCCGGTCGTCATCGGATGAAGATAGAAGATGCCGCTTGGATCAAGATGGTTGCCGGTCCGGATGTCCTCTTCTTGCCGGATAGGATGAAGACTTTGGAGCCTCTTCTGGACCTCTTCAGCACCGGATTATGGATCGCCAACCCCCGCTTGGGTTGGATGAAGATCTTGGAGCCAGGACGGATCGGTGATACCTGGATGGTGAAGACAAGGTAGGAAGATCTTCAGGGGATTAGTGTTAGGTTTATTTAAGGGGGGTTTGGGTTAGATTAGGGGTATGTGGGTGGTGGGTTGTAATGTTGGGGGGGGGGTATTGTATGTTTTTTTTTTACAGGCAAAAGAGCTGAACTTCTTGGGGCATGCCCCGCAAAGGGCCCTGTTCAGGGCTGGTAAGGTAAAAGAGCTTGTAACTTTTTTAATTTAGAATAGGGTAGGGAATTTATTATTTTGGGGGGCTTTGTTATTTTATTAGGGGGCTTAGAGTAGGTGTAATTAGTTTAAAATTGTTGTAATATTATTCTTATGTTTGTAAATATTTTATTATTTTCTGTAACTTAGTTCTTTTTTATTTTTTGTACTTTAGCTAGTTTATTTAATTGTATTTATTTGTAGCAATTGTGTTTATTTAATTTATTGATAGTGTAGTGTTAGGTTAATTGTAGGTAATTGTAGGTAGTTTATTTAATTATTTTATTGATAGGGTAGTGTTAGGTTTAATTATATCTTAGGTTAGGATTTATTTTACAGGTAAATTTGTTATTATTTTAACTAGGTAACTATTAAATAGTTCTTAACTATTTAATAGCTATTGTACCTAGTTAAAATAAATACCAAGTTGCCTGTAAAATAAATATTAATCCTAAAATAGCTATAATATAATTATAATTTATATTGTAGCTATATTAGCGTTTATTTTACAGGTAAGTATTTAGCTTTAAATAGGATTAATTTATTTAATAAGAGTTAATTTATTTCGTTAGATTAAAATTATATTTAAGTTAGGGGGGGTGTTAGTGTTAGGGTTAGACTTAGCTTTAGGGGTTAATACATTTATTAGAATAGCGGTGAGCTCCGGTCGTCAGATTAGGGGTTAATAATTGAAGGTAGGTGTCGGCGATGTTAGGGAGGGCAGATTAGGGGTTAATACTATTTATGATAGGGTTAGTGAGGCGGATTCGGGGTTAATAACTTTATTATAGTAGCGCTCAGGTCCGCTCGGCAGATTAGGGGTTAATAAGTGTAGGTAGGTGTCGGCGACGTTGTGGGGGGCAGATTAGGGGTTAATAAATATAACATAGGGGTCGGCGATGTTAGGGCAGCAGATTAGGGGTACATAGGGATAACGTAGGTTGCGGCGGTTTACGGAGCGGAAGATTAGGGGTTAATAATAATATGCAGGGGTCAGCGATAGCGGGAGTGGCAGATTAGGGGTTAATAAGTGTAAGGTTAGGGGTGCTTAGACTCGGGGTACATGTTAGAGTGTTAGGTGCAGACGTAGGAAGTGTTTCCCCATAGGAAACAATGGGGCTGCGTTAGGAGCTGAACGCTGCTTTTTTGCAGGTGTTAGGTTTTTTTTCAGCTCAAACAGTCCCATTGTTTCCTATGGGGGAATCGTGCACGAGCACGTTTTTGATGCCGGCCGCGTCCGTAAGCAACTCTGGTATCGAGAGTTGCATTTGCGGTAAAAATGCCCTACGCTCCTTTTTTGGAGCCTAACGCAGCATTTGTTTTAACTCTCGATACCAGAGTTAAATTTATGGTGCGGCCAGAAAAAAGCCCGCGGAGCGTTAACAGCCCTTTTACCGCCGAACTCTAAATCTAGGCCATAGTGTGTCTCGCCATTTCAAAACCCACCATAATCAAAATCCCCAAGATCTCTCAGTTAAAATTATAGAGTGGATAAAACCTAATGCATGGGATACAAATAGGCTTTTAAAACTTAGACAACAGGAAACGTATTGGATTAAAAGTCTCAATTGTTTGGAGCCTAATGGACTTAATATAGAAATTGACTTGCAGGCTTTTTTATAACATATAATTTTAATATATTCATACACTATTTTTTAATATCAATTGTGTGTTTTTATCTTTGATATACATATATATATATTAGATGCATTTATTATGTGTGGATGCGTAATTCACTTTGTTTTATATATATATTTATATAGTTTTTTAGCACCTGATTGTTCAGTTATTTTTAGTACATTGGTATGAACTTATAATTTGTCATGTTTTTATCGTTTGGTATCATGTATATGTTTGTTTTTTATATTAGTCAATATGATAATGTATTAGGAATGTACTATTGTGATATTGTACATTAATCAATTCTTGTTCGTTATAACACTATGCAGTTTTCCTTTACCAAATATTATCGTGTTCTACCGTATATGATTGGTTAAAAAAGAGGGTGTGTGCAGTCACACTCCTCTTCATAAGAGCCTCCCCGCCCCCCTCACATAGCACTCTTGAGAAAGTCACGCCGAGACGTGACGAAACGCGTAGAGAACCGCCCACTGCCCGCCCACCCTCTGAGCTAATCGTTCCTGTGAAGCCGCCCCAGCTCTAAGTCTGCAGCTACGAGCTTGGAGGTTAAAAGAGCCGAGGAACGTTTTGTACTCTCAGCTATAACGCTCACTTAGCTTGCCATTTCACTTGTCACCTGTTTTAATATTGATTCAGAACTTTGGTCCACTATTGGCACGAATTTATGAACTTTGCTTGGAGGTAATCCCTCAAGGACCCACTCTGACATACCTGAATCTGGCAATACTAAGGAGGATACAAAGGGACAAGCTTACTCTGACATCTCATCAACACAGATGAATGCTGGCATGAGACGATAAGTCTATGGTTTTATTTCATATATATGCTGATTTTATATTTTTATTTTGTAAGTGGCCATTTGTCGTGTGTATTATTAAATTGATGTTACTCTGCATTTGAGTCCGCGCTCTTCTCTTCTCTATTTTTAGAGAAAAACGTGACCGTACGCAATTTGCAAGAAGTTGTCAATTGAAAAAAATACTAAACCCCAGGTAAGAAATACATTTCTTAAAAAAATGTTTATATTCCCCAAATATGAACCTGACAGTCTGCAGAAGTAAATACATGAACCTGACTCATGGCAAATATAAGTACAATACATATATTTAGAACTTTATATAAATGCATAAAGTGCCAAACCATAGCTGAGGTGTCTTAAGTAATAAAAAACATACTTACCAAAAGAAACCCATCCACATATAGCAGATAGCCAAACCAGTACTAAAACAGTTATCAGTAGAGGTAATGGCAAATTGAGAGTATATCGTCGATCTGAAAAGGGAAGTAGGAGATGAATCTCTATGACCGATAACAGAGAACCTATGAAATAGACCCCCATTAGGGAAATCATTGTATTCAATAAGTGATACTCCCTTCACGTCCCTCTGACATTTGCTGTACTCTGAGAGGAATCGGGCTTCAGCAACGTAGAAATCTTAGCACAAACTTACTTCACCACATCCATAGGAGGCAAAGTTTGTAAAACTGAATTGTGGGTGTGGTGAGGGGTGTATTTATAGGCATTTTGAGGTTTGGGAAACTTTGCCCCTCCTGGTAGGATTGTATATCCCATATGTCACTAGCTCATGGACTCTTGCCAATTACATGAAAGAAAAGTGATAAATTGTACTAGAAGCATTTTTGCCATAATATGTATATGGTAAATATGTTTCTATTCAAAGATGTAATTAAGCTATGCACATTTTACTTTTGGCCAGAATGTCCCTGTAAAATGTTTATGATTTATATACTATGTACATGATTTGTTTGAAATAAAAAGTAACTTTCCAGTTACTAGCTCTTTATCTTGGTGTCCTTTGTTTAAATTTAGCTATTTTCTATGAGGATTCAGCGGGGACTTGTATGACACAAATGAAGTTCACTGATGCAATACGCACCACCACCCGCTCTCTTAGCAGGCACAGTGTTTGTGTCCTGATCCTATAGTCACATGTAGCCCTTTAATAAACCATTGGAGGGCTCACTATTTTTATAAGAAACTTAGATCCATTTGTTAGCCAAAATTTAAAAAAGGACATAAAGTTATCTAAGAGGAATCATTCATTTCTTCAGCTTGTTTGTTGTTCCCAAATATTTGCTACCAGGAAGTGAAGGTATCTGAAAACTGCAGTAGTTGGTTCTCTGCATTGCTTCTTCAGGATTAGTTCCATAAACAAATCCATCTCTGTTTACATTTTTATGAGAGGACGTGTGAACTTATTAAAAAGGAACAAAAGTCATCCTATCATTGCCAGAAGATGGTCCTGAAAAAGAGGTCATCCAGTAACAACTGTAAAGCAGAAGACTATTGTTGCTACAAGGAATAATGCACCGTCTTCATAAAACTGCACAACATTCAACTTATTATTTTATTATAAAAATCAAGAGCAAAACCATTTATACCATATTCTTGGTTCTATCCCTTAAAGCAGTCTAGTGGGCCAGCCTGTATTTTGTTATTGTGACGTACATACGGCAGTATATCACAACATTCATCATTTGTTGGATAAAACCACTGGGTGACTACAATGAACAAAACTCCTGCAACATTTATAATTCTTCTAGAATTTTCTAACAACAACAGGACAAACACTATCCTTTTTCTGATATTTTTTATTATCTATGCCTTATCATTTATCTTAAATGCCCTTATCATTTGTATCATTGTACTCAGTCGTAATCTGCACATACCTATGTATTTTTTTCTCTGTAATTTATCGTTTCTGGGTTTGTGTTTTACAACAAATGCTGTACCCAGCTTGCTGGCGCATATTTTGTCTGCTGATAGGTCAATACCACTTAGTATCTGTTTGCTGCAAATGCATAATGCATAATGGCTTATGACCGCTATGTAGCCATTTGCCACCCTCTCTATTATACGGTCCATATGAGCTGGAACATGTGCTATCAAGCGTCAGCTATTACATGGCTAGGGAGCTTTATAATGTCATAGAAGTTTTTTACAATGGCACTATTAAGGCTGACCCCACACTGGTTGTATCAAAATATCTTATATTATATAAGTTATTGCAGTGGGTTGGTGCTTGTGTATAATTTAATCTAAACTGACAAATAGTGAAACAAGGTGTTTCACTCCAAAGTACGCACTTGTAGCACTCTATAGTCCAGACTGGGGGTTGAACTTCACGGTTAGCATTAAAATATAACTTTTATTATTGTTACCAATAAAATTAAATGACACACAAAAAAACACTCAAAGAGTTAAAAACCAAATGCTAGATAAAGTTCAATGAATGATCAGGTACTATGATGTCAGAAATCTGACATCAAAATCAGTGGCTATATTTACAGTGTGATTACTGTAATCGGTTTAGCCAAGTTATATAGTTAATAGAAGTGGTGCCAATAGGATACCCTTATCCCTTATTATGCTATATTGGTAAGTCTCCTGTGACTAGCATACGAAGGGTCGTATCAAATGAACTGCTAATATTGTCATATGTCAGATGACAAATGATGTTTATGGATTATCCTGGTTATATATGTGGGGACAGTGTTATTCACTAGATGTGACCATACTGGGGACATGATTATAATAGCGTGTGTTGTACTGGGACCCGTAATTATATCAGATCAAGAGCTGATATGTGATCCATCACTTGTGTACTCTGTTCCCAAGTGCTAAGGCTAAATGAATAGCTTAATGTCGCTCCAAAATGCGTTCAGGGGTCTGTGGTACCAGTTATAAAATAACTGGATTATAAATGATGGAGTTTATTCCTACCACCAAAATTGGGAAAATAATAATATATATATATATATATGTGTATAATTTCCTCAGGTATAAAGGTAGGTAATACGTGAGAGCTCCACTGCTTCTATTGAAAATTCTACATGAATCTATCAGGAACCACTATGAAAACTCGTATGTGTAGTAACAGTTTCCCAATACGGTAATAATGACTCAGTTTATTCCCTATTAGTCACCTACAATAGTTAACTCGTATTGGCTTAGGTTTATTTATACAGAGTGGTCCGAGTTAGTCAGCTATTGCTTAGTCTGGTGAATAATTTGCGCTGGAACGTTAACACTCCTACTAGAGGGTTAATATATGTGACAGGCATTGCCTGTTTGCCACTCACTCGTTTCAGTACTTGTTGGTTTTATATTGTCCACACTTTTAGTAGTGCTTGTCAGGAAGTAACTAGGGGGTTAATACATTGAATGCTTATGCAGGTTATTCTCCAATTGTAACTTGCTGAGTTTTTTTCAATATGTCAGCGTTTTAAATATTCATGTTTGTAATGTTGCGATACCGTAGGTTAGTGCATATACACTTGCTTCTTGTTAATAATGTTCAAGTTGAATATCATATTAGTATATCCCACGTTATTGCATCAATAAGGTCTTAGGATTATACTGTGCCTGTATTTGTAGGCGTGTTAGAACCTCGTATAACACAGAGAATATTGTTACTTATTATTTATATCATCAATGTTTAACAGTGTGACAATATCAGAATTAGTATATATAGAAATGATTTATTTGATAATAATGTTTTGGTTAAAAAACGGTACTGGTCACTAATGTGTCCCACATCAACACGACATTAGGGTATCAAAATTATATCTTGCCTGCAAATGCAGACGTGTTGGCGTCTCATGTAAGCCAGCAAATGTTATTTGTGATTGGTGTTTAACAGTTATTGTAAATCTTACCTGCAAATGCAGACGTGTTGGCGTCTCATGTAAGCCAGCAAATGTTATTTTTAATTGGTGTTTAACAGTTATTATAAATCCCCAAACCCCGGTAACCGCTATTCATGACGAGTCACCACTAAGGAATACATATGATATTCAAAGTTTATAAGAGTTCCCAATGCTAGTTCTCTTATCAGAATACTGGTTCTTCGGTTTTATCTATCAGACTGTTAACGCCTGGTTGCAATTGTAATTGGTGCTAGCTGTTGTATTATAATAAATTCTAACATTAACAGACACGGATATAGATTGGCCAGTGGCCACCACAGTTATGGTTCTAAATTACTGAATAATTCTTGGCTACAACGTAGAACTATCTAGGCATTTAAATTAAAAATTACTCTCCTCTTCACTACTCTGACATGTTTCGCCCATTCTGGGCGGGGACTTGTATGACACAAATGAAGTTCACTGATGCAATACGCACCACCACCCGCTCTCTTAGCAGGCACAGTGTTTGTATCCTAATCCTATAGTCACATGTAGCATATGTGTGTATGCAACTAAAACAGTAATGACTGTAACTAGAAGATATTTTGCTAATTAAAGTATTTTTCCAAAAATGCTTCTATTTAAAATTTAAATACATCCATGCACATTTAAATATTGACCTTTCTAGCCCTTTAATAAACCATTGGAGGGCTCACTATTTTTATAAGAAACTTAGATCCATTTGTTAGCCAAAATTTAAAAAAGGACATAAAGTTATCTAAGAGGAATCACTCATTTTTTCAGCTCGTTTGTTGTTCCCAAATATTTGCTACCAGGAAGTGAAGGTATCTGAAAACTGCAGTAGTTGGTTCTCTGCATTGCTTCTTCAGGATTAGTTCCATAAACAAATCCATCTCTGTTTACATTTTTAGGAGAGGACGTGTAAACTTATTAAAAAGGAACAAAAGTCATCCTATCATTGCCAGAAGATGGTCCTGAAAAAGAGGTCATCCAGTAACAACTGTAAAGCAGAAGACTATTGTTGCTACAAGGAATAATGCACCGTCTTCATAAAACTGCACAACATTCAACTTATTATTTTATTATAAAAATCAAGAGCAAAACCATTTATACCATATTCTTGGTTCTATCCCTTAAAGCAGTCTAGTGGGCCAGCCTGTATTTTGTTATTGTGACGTACATACGGCAGTATATCACAACATTCTTCATTTGTTGGATAAAACCACTGGGTGACTACAATGAACAAAACTCCTGCAACATTTATAATTCTTCTAGAATTTTCTAACAACAACAGGACAAACACTATCCTTTTTCTGATATTTTTTATTATCTATGCCTTATCATTTATCTTAAATGCCCTTATCATTTGTATCATTGTACTCAGTCGTAATCTGCACATACCTATGTATTTTTTTCTCTGTAATTTATCGTTTCTGGATTTGTGTTTTACAACAAATGCTGTACCCAGCTTGCTGGCGCATATTTTGTCTGCTGATAGGTCAATACCACTTAGTAGCTGTTTGCTGCAAATGCATATCAGCCTTTTCTTAGGAAGTACCGAGTGCTTGCTGCTTGCCATAATGGCTTATGACCGCTATGTAGCTATTTGCCACCCTCTCTATTATACGGTCCTTATGAGCTGGAACATGTGCTATCAAGCGTCAGCTATTACCTGGCTAGGGAGCTTTATAATGTCGATAGTACCATCTCTTATAACTCATGTAACATTATGCTATCCTAACCTGATTAATCATTTTATGTGTGAGATTTTAGCTGTCTTAAATCTGGTTTGTGACAACAAACGCTTAAGCCAATTACTGATATTTAGTTTAACCTTAGTTTTAATTCTTCTTCCTTTTCTCTTCATTATAACATCTTACATTTGTATAATTTATTCAGTATTAAAGGTTGACTCTGTGAGGCGTTTGAAAGCATTTTCCACTTGTACCTCTCATTTGACTGTGGTAGGATTGTTTTATGTGACAGCAATGGTCATATATTTTGGGACTCCATTTAACTACTTAATAAATATGCAGAAATATATTTCTGTTATTTATGTAGTTATTACACCAATGTTAAATCCTCTTATTTATAGTCTAAAAAACAAAGAAATCAAAGAAGCCTTTAGAAAATTACTTACAAAACTTTCATGTTAATGGGAAATGAAAGTCATTTTTTATTTATACATCTATAATTATTCACTGCATTTCAAAAGACATACATGTTAAATAGTAATAATTATGATTAAAAATAATTTAAATCTTTTATTTTCATTTCAAGACTCTTGAAAAGTTCCTTGCTAGAACCGAAATGCGTTGACAGACAATGGCTGTTTGGGGTTTTCTATATTAATCCAGTAAGAAGATTAAACTTGTTGGGCATTGTGATTTTCTATATACTGTACACTATGTAGATTTATTTTTTAAATTCTCTAGACATTTGGACCCGCTTTGAAAATAAATTCTGCAAATACATTACAGTGGAATATTCTGATATGAGAAGAATTATCAGACACTTTTTGTTCTATTTTTGGTTGATTTGGGACTTACAGACTGTAGTCACTATTGTTCACATTAGTTATATGAAATCTATAATGTTTATATAGCTGTGTCTTATATTTGTATATTATATTCTTCATTTTTTTAACTGTTATATTTTTTTTATATATTTTTGACACTGATGTTACACAGAGATGTATATTTTCTATTAGTATGCATTGTAATTGTGCAATATTTTGATATCCGTGCATATATAGCTACATGTATATTTTTTTTCAAGTGTTTTTAAAGATTGTATTATTAAAACTATTCTTTACTCTTGATACCTTAGCCTAGTATGGCAGTCTATGTAGTATACTAAGGTATGTAATAGGTTATATAACCTTTTTCAGTAGAGGTGAAAACAGCACAGTTTGTTGAAGTAAAAAGCAGACAAACTAAATACTATGGGGTAGATTTACCATAGGTCGAGTGAATCATGTCCACTCAACCTCGCTAAATGCTGACTGCATAAACTGTCGGCATTTAACATTGCAGAAGCTTTTTAGTGAAATGCTTGTGCAATGGCACCCACTGCTAACTTGCGGCCAATTGGCCGCTAGCAGGGGCCGTCAATCATCCTGATTGGATCAGGATGTTTTCAGTGGAGACGTTAAGGAGCAGCGGTCTTAAAGGGACAGTATACACTCATTTTCATATAACTGCATGTAATAGACACTACTATAAAGAATAAGATGCACAGACACTTATATAAAAATCCAGTATAAAACTGTTTAAAAACTTACTTAGAAGCTGTCAGTTTGGCTCTGTTGAAAAGGTAGCTGGAAAGCCCACTGCAAGTGGCAAATAAGACACTCCCCCCTCCCCCTTCTTTTGCATATGAAAAGACCCTTTACACAAACAGGAGCAAGCTGGAGTAGGTAGCTGAGCGTATTCACATAAAACTTTGGGGCTTGGTTAGGAGTCTGAAAATCAGAGCAATGTTATTTAAAAATAAGCAAAACTATACATTTATGGGCTATATAAATAGATCATCTACAAAACATTTATGCAAAGAAAAAATGAGTGTATAATGTCCCTTTAACTTCAATTTCTAGCGGACTAAAAATGATGGAACGTCGATGCAGCATCTTCTGCTTGTTAAAATGACTCCTAAGGGTCAGATTACAAGTGGAGTGCTAATAAGCACTTTTGCTAGAGCGCAAACTGTACTAGAAGTAAACAGTTTTTGCACTTGTATGTTGTGCTGGTATTACGATAACCCGACGCATGCAAAAAGCCAAACTTACAATAATGTGCTTGATAACATCGTTATTCCCCCTTAGAAGTCAATGGAGAATAAAAGTGGAAAAAAAATAACACCCTACTCGCGCTAACCTGTATCGCCATAAGACCCCTACTCTAATAGCCCCTAAATCACCACATATTCCACCACAAAGTCCCCACTACACTATTAACCCTTAAACCGCCACCCCCCACATCGCAAAGCACCTCTCTACACTATTAACCCCTAAACTGTCAGCTCCATACATCGCAAACGCACTAACATCTAAACTCTCTGACCTATCACCTAAGTTTACCCAAAATAGACTAACCTTACCTTTATTTGAATTAACCTAAATACCTTTAGAAATGTAAAACTTATCTGAAAAATGTATAAAAAGTCTTACCTTTCCTTTTTAAAAAAACAAGAAAGTGTTGATAAAGGCCAGGGACCAGTGTGAGAGAAAGTGGCTCCCTTAAGATAGATTAGTGAGACTCACTGTGGATTAAGTTCTTGTAGTTAGTTAGGCCTCCAGATCAAGAAGCTGATGTGTCCATTTTCCACAGTGTGCATAGTTGCCAACTGCCCAGTCTCTACAACGTGGCATCCATGTGGCCTGTAGTTAGTTAGACCCCAGAGCAAGAAGATGGTGTGTCCATTTTCCCCAGTGTCTATAGTTGCCAACTGTCCAGTTTTTCCCAGGACAGTCATGTTTTGAGGGTTTTCTGTCCCTGTCTATTAAGTCTGTCCCAAGTTCAGTTCAGCTTTTGTTAAAGGGACAGTATACACTCATTTTCATATAACTGCATGTAATAGACACTACTATAAAGAATAAGATGCACAGATACTGATATAAAAATCCAGTATAAAACTGTTTGAAAACTTATTTAGAAGCTGTCAGTTTGGCTCTGTTGAAAAGGTAGCTGGAAAGCCCACTGCAAGTGGCAAATAAGACACTCCCCCCCCTCCCCCTTCTTTTGCATATGAAAAGACCCTTTACACAAACAGGAGCAAGCTGGAGAAGGTAGCTGACAGTATTCACATAAAACTTTGGGGCTTGGTTAGGAGACTGAAAATCAGAGCAATGTTATTTAAAAATAAGCAAAACTATACATTTATTTAAAAAAAAAACTTTATGGGCTATATAAATAGATCATCTACAAAACATTTATGCAAAGAAAAAATGAGTGTATAATGTCCCTTTAAGTTTAATAATATTGTGTGCAGTACGGTACTCCCACCAGAAAGATTGATGTGGCTTTTTACTTACTCTATTATTACTTGTAGCTTACTGTGTGTAAGTTTTTTTCTGAAACCTTATCTATGATCTTCAGTTACAGTATGTTAAAGTTTAGTACTGTGTAGTCAGGTGTCAGGCAGGTATAATACCAGGGAGGATAGGAGACAAGGGCCTCTAGTTATCAACGTGTCTACTTTACCTGCCTTCACCGGTCCAATACGCCAGCCTAAGCTCACCTACCATCGCCGCCACGGACCTGAAAAATTTCACCCAAGTTATTAAAAAATCTGTCAAAAGCCGCGCACCAAGTACGGGGCGATGAGCAGCGGACTGTGAGAGTTATCACTCATCCGATCTCGCTGCTCTTCGTCTTTTTGACAGCTTTATTGACAAGCTGTCACTAAGCACCCCCACTAACTACACTGTTCTACCCCCTATACCGGCGCCCCCGGAGCCCCCCGCAACTAAATAAAGTTATTAACTCCTAAACCGCCGCTCCTAGACCCCGCAGCAACTCTTATAAATGTGTAGTAAGTGCGCTAAAAAGGAAGCTAAAGGTATCCAAAATATTAGGTATATCTAGTGTATATATTAAAATAGTCAAAGTGCAAAGTGTAATACATGTGATAAAAGTTTGTAGTCCTATTTGACAAAAAGGGGGGGGGGAGAATGTAACAGTGTCCGTGAAAAAAATATATAATGGTGTTGAAATTCCTACTATAGAATGATGATAGTTAAGCGGTCTAACAAATGTGTACTATTTAAGAAAAAATGAATATGTAAAAATATGTGGCAAATAGCAGTGTAACAATATATTTGTGAGAAAGTATACTGTGATACTAAAAAGTGAATATATAGTTACTTTCTAGCGAAAGTGTTGAGAATAAACAATGTGTTTAACTGTAGTGTAAAAAACATACCCTGTGAATATAGCTAGATATCAAAAATTTTAAAAGGACTAAAATATCTAAAAATAACTTGCAGCCTAAATCATATATAAAAAGTATTTATTTTTACACAACCATAATCAAATTTAAGCTAAAACAAGGAGACGTCTCCCCAGAAATAAAAATAATAAAATCAATATTAAACAGGTTGATATTCCACACCAGATATTTTGTAAGCAAAAAAAACTTTGCTGAAGAAATATATTTGTAATCCAAATCTTGAAAAAGCTCCCTGGTGAGCGAAATGCGTTGATCTGAGTGGCTGTGTTATTTGACAAAAAATATCACTTGAATGAGGACATTCTGCATCTAAAGACTTATTCATCGATTTGCTTATTAACCCGGGTTATCCACATATTTACAATTTCCTACACTCTCCTTTTTTCCTGCGTGCATTAAGCACTAAGTGCAGGGAATTACTTCTGGCTGGAATAAGAGAAAAAATAATTATCTCTAAACACTAACGATTCAAACATCCAGAAAGCCGATAATCACGGTAACAGCTGTTGAAGTTTACCGATGACGTCAGACGCCAAGACACATGCGGCGCACTGATTCGGTTTGGAAACTTGAAGCTGAACAGAAGATATCGGGACCACACGAGTGGTGAAGTAAGTAAAAAGAACTTTAAAGCATTAAGATTAAAAAGGTTTAATGACTGTATCCTGCTATAAGAAGTCTAAATATTGCTCAACCTGAACTTGGTCAGCAAAGCCTATATACAAGGCAACGACATTTCACAAAAAGGTTTGATGTAATAAAGAGAGACTGCTTTTCCCTGCATAAACAGAGTGGATTACAAATACATTTCTTCAGCAAATTTTTTTGCTTACAAAGTATCTGGTGTGGAATATCAACCTGTTTAATATTGATTTTATTATTTCTGGGGAGACGTCCCCTTGTTTTAGCTTAAATTTGATTATGGTTGTGTAACAATAAATACTTTTTATATATGATTTAGGCTGCAAGTTATTTTTAGATATTTTAGTCTTTTTGATATCTAGCTATATTCACAGTGTATGTTTTTTACACTACAGTTAAACACATTGTTTATTCTCAACACTTTCGCTAGAAAGTAACTATATATTCACTTTTTAGTATCACAGTATACTTTCTCACAAATATATTGTTACACTGCTATTTGCCACATATTTTTACGTATTTATTTTTTCTTAAATAGTACACATTTGTTAGACCGCTTAAAGGACCAGTAAACACAGTAGATTTGCATAATCAACAAATGCAAGATAACAAGACAATACAATAGCATTTACTCTGAATTTCAAATGAGTAGTAGATTAGTTTTATAACAAATTTCAAAGTTATGCATATTTCCACTCCCCCTGTACCATGTGATAGCAATCAGCCAATCACAAATGCATATACGTATAGTCGGTGTATTCTTGCACATGCTCAGTAAGAACTGGTGACTCAAAAAGTGTAAATATAAAAGACTGTGCACATTTTTTTAATGGAAGTAAATTGGAAAGTTGTTTAAAATTACATGCTGTATCTGAATCATGAAAATTTAATTTAACCTGAGTGTCCCTTTAACTATCATCATCCTATAGTAGGAATTTCAACACCATTATATTTTTTTTTCACGGACACTGTTACATTCTCCCCCCCCCCCCCTTTTTGTCAAATAGGACTACAAACTTTTATCACACGTATTACACTTTGCACTTTGACTATTTTAATATATACACTAGATATACCTAATATTTTGGATACCTTTAGCTTCCTTTTTAGCGCATTTACTACACAAAACTATTCTAATTACATAAAGAAGGATCTTTTCTCCCTTGTAAGTTGTGTGGTATCCTCTTTTTTAACCAGCGCTCTGCCTAAACACTTTTAAAACTCTTATAAATTTATTAATGCCTAAACCGCCGCTCCCGGACCCCGCCGCCACCTACATTATACCTAGTAACCCCTATCCTGCCCCCCCTATACTGCCGCTACCTATAATAAAGTTATTAACCCCTATCCTGCGGATCCCGGACCTCGCCGCCGTTGTAATAAAATGATTAACCTCTAAACCTAAGTCTAACACTAACCCTAACACCCCGTAACTTAAATATTAATTAAATAAATCTAAATAATATTTAATATTAATCCTATTTAAAACTAAATACTTACCTTTAAAATAAACCCTAATATAGCTACAATATAAATAATAATTATATTGTAGCTATCTTAGGATTTATTTTTATTTTACAGGCAAATTTCAATTTATTTTAACTAGGTACAATAGCTATCGGAATTAAGGTAGGAAAAATCTGTTTGGCTGATTGAATCAACCAATCAGATTGAAGTTCAATCAGATTGAGCTCGCATTCTATTGGCTGTTCCGATCAGAATCCTATCAGCCAATTGGAATTGAAGGGACGCCATCTTGGATGACGTCCCATAAAGGAACCTTCATTCATCATCGGGAAGAAGAGGATGGCTCGTCTGAAGATGGCTCCGCTCCGGATGGATGAAGATTGAAGACGCCGCATGGATGAAGACTTCTATCGGATGGAAGACCTCTTCAGCGCCGCCTGGATGTTGGCTTCAATCGGATGGAAGACTTCTTCAGCGCCCCTTGGATGATGACTTCTGCCGCTCCGGATCTCCTCTTTGGTTCCATAGGTGGTCGGCTGGCTGAAGACGGTTCAAGGTAGGATGATCTTCAGGGGGGTAGTGTTAGGTTTATTTAAGGGGTGTTTGGGTTAGATTAGGGGTATGTGGGTGGTGGGTTTTAATGTTGGGGGGGTTGTATTTTTATTTTACTGGCAAAAGAGCTGTTTTCTTTGGGGCATGCCCCGCAAAAGGCCCTTTTAAGGGCTGGTAAGGTAATAGAGCTGGTAACGTTTTAATGTAGAATAGGGTAGGGATTTTTTTTTATTTTGGGGGGCTTTGTTATTTTATTAGGGGGCTTAGATTAGGAGTAAGTATCTTAAAATTGTTGTAATATTTTTTAAATGTTTGTAACTTATTTTTTTATTTTTTGTAACTTAGCTTTTTTTATTTTTTTGTACTTTAGTTAGTTTAATTTAATTTAATTGTAGTTATTTGTAGGTAATTTATTAAATTAATTTAATGATAGTGTAGTGTTAGGTTTAATTGTAACTTAGGTTAGGATTTATTTTACAGGTAATTTTGTATTTCTTTTAGCTAGGTAGTTATTAAATAGTTAATAACTATTTAATAACTATTCTAACTAGCTAAAATAAATACAAAGTTACCTGTAAAATAAATATAAATCCTACAATAGCTACAATGTAATTATTAATTACATTGTAGCTATCTTAGGGTTTATTTTACAGGTAAGTATTTAGTTTTAAATAGGAATAATTTATTAAAGTATAGTGTAGTGTTAGGTGTAATTGTAACTTAGGTTAGGTATTGCATGACCTATAATTTTTGCAGTGGAAGATGGAGCGAGAGTGTAAAAGTGTGGCGATTGTTGCAGGGCCAGGGTTAGGAGAGACAGCTCCAGCAGCAAGCAGTAGTAGCAGTGAGAGAGACAGGAGGTGAGAGTGAGATTTGTAGGAGCGGGAATGATTAGACACAGGAGAGTTAGAGGGGGAAGTGTTTCTAAGGAGACAGAGTAGTTCATGAGAGGACAGCATAGGGGATGAGAGAAGGGAGGGGGAGATATGGATAGTGTGGGGATTGTTGTTATAGGGACAGGCAGTGATTTTTAGGAGAAGGGAAGACAGAGAGAGCAGAAAGGTCATAGAGAGCATTGTGTAGACGTATAGTTATTAAGGTTACCTGTTAATTGGTCTGAAGTTTCAACCTCCAGTTTCTAACTGTGGTGTGCTAACTCTGCTTCCTGTAACAGAGAGCTACTTAGAATCAGAGAGCCTCTGCCCAAAATGAGCCTTAGGCCTTCTCTATATGTAGTAGTGAGAAGTGATGAAGTGATTCTAGGCAGCTGTTACAGGCAGTCTTAGCTTACAGGAGTTACACACTTGCAAATTAGAGGGGGGTGGGGTGGCAGGATGAATACGTTTTAAACAATATAAGATAAAATAATTACAGGTAGACAAAATGGAGACAGAGGAAATGGTTACCAGAGGAGTCTAGCACAAATTAAAGGGGCGTTTAAAAGCAGTCAGTTAGCAGAAGCAGAAAGACATACCAGAGGAGTCTAGCACAAATTAAAGGGGCGTTTAAAAGCAGTCAGTTCGGCAGAAGCAGGAAGACATACCAGAGGAGTCTAACACAAATTAAAGGGGCGTTTAAAAGCAGTCAGTTAGGCAGAAGCAGGAAGACATACAGGTAGACAAAATGGAGACAGAGGAAATGGTTACCAGAGGAGTCTAGCACAAATTAAAAGGGCGTTTAAAAGCAGTCAGTTAGGCAGAAGCAGGAAGACATACCAGAGGAGTCAAGCACAAATTAAAGGGGTGTTGAAAAGCTGTCAGTTAGGCAGAAGCAGGAAGATATACCAGAGTCTAGCACAAATTAAAGGGGCGTTGAAAAGCAGTCAGTTAGGCAGAAGCAGGAAGACATACCAGAGGAGTCTAGCACAAATTAATAGGGTGTTTAAAAGCAGTCAGTTAGGCAGAAGCAGGAAGACATACCTGTAGAGAGATGAGATGAAATAGGATTAGAATCATTGTGAATATTGGTCCGGTGTGCTAACTCTGCTACTTGTAACAGAGAGCTACTTAGAATCAGAGAGCCTCGGCCCAAAATGAGCCTTAAGCCTTCTCTATATGTAGTAGTGAGAAGTGATGAAGTGACAGTTTTGAAGATCCAACATTCATCCTCCAAGAAGCCGGCAGAAGTCTTCATCCAAGCGGCCGAAGTCTTCATCCAAGCCTGCAGAAGTCTTCACCCAGACGGCATCTTCTATCTTCATCCATCCAGCGCGGAGCGGCTCCATCTTCAAGACATCCGACATGGAGCATCCTCTTCCTTCAACGTCTTCTTCCAGAATGAATGTTCCTTTAAATAACATCATCCAAGATGGCGTCCTTTAGATTCCGATTGGCTGATAGAATTCTATCAGCCAATCGGAATTAAGGTTGAAAAAATCCTATTGGCTGTTGATATCAGCCAATAGGATTGAGCTTCCATTCTATTGGCTGATCCAATCAGCCAATGGGATTGAGCTTGCATTCTATTGGCTATTCCAATCAGCCAATAAAATGCAAACTCAATCCTATTGGCTGATTGGATCAGCCAATAGGATTGAAGTTCAATCCTATTGGCTGATTGCAACAGCCAATAGGATTTTTTCAACCTTAATTCCGATTGGTTGATAGAATTCTATCAGCCAATCGGAATTCAAGGGATGCCATCTTGGATGACGTCATTTAAAGGAACATTCATTTGGGAAGAAGACATCGAACGAAGAGGAAGCTCCGTGTCGGATGTCTTGAAGATGGAGCCACTCCGCGCCGGATGGATGAAGATAGAAGATGCCGTCTTCGTAACCCCACATCCGCCAACTTTAAGCCCTAAAAACTGCTTTGTGCAGTTTTCTTTTTTTTTTTTTTATAAAAATAAAAATTCTATTTTTTAATATTAAAATCCCACACATAAATTTACAGGCAATTGAGGCACTTTTGTAAAATGAACCAAAATTTGATCTTTGGCTAATTTTCAGGAGCGCTAATTGCTACCACAAACCCACAATATTTTATGGAGCATGTAGATTAGTGTTGGGTATAATGGTGTTTTTTTATTTTGGATACTGTATTTTATTATTTTTTGTAACAGTTTTTTTTTATTTACTTGTAACTTAGTTTAAAGGGGGGTTTAACTAGAGTAGGGCTAGATTGCGTTGGGGGTTGTAGCGGTTTAGGGTTATTTTTTTTTTTTTTAAAGTAACTGGGGTTTTAGTTTAGAGGAGGTGTTAGGTAAAGTAGGGTTAGTTTGCATGGGGGTTGTGGTGGTATAGGGGTTTACAGGGTAGTACTTGTGGTGGGTATGTGGCAGTATGTGGGTTAATAGGACAGGTACTTGCGGTGGGTATGTGGAGGTAAAGGGGTTAATAGGACAGGTACTTGTGGTGGGTATATGGTGGTGTACTATTAGTTTGCGATCATGGGGTACTTCAGTTTAGGGGGTATTAGGATTAGTGGTTAGGCAAGGCAATTCTATTCCCAGGGATCTTTTACTATGTATCGCCAATATGGGCAGCGATGCTGGGTGTTGTCTATAACCAGCATCACCAAACAATGTATAGTAAATGCAATGCCGCTATTTCAGGAGCTTGCAATAGTGATCGAAAGTGCTACAAGGAGACTAAATATTTCAAAGGATCCACTGCTAAGTAGAGCAGGCGTGTCTAAGTATTATGATTGTTGAGCGGAGGTGGCGGAAGAAATGTCTGCAATCGCCGTGAAGTTGGGCCCAATGTTGGATCAAGAGGATACAGATTTTCAATAAGTAGATTTTATTATTGTGGGGGTGAGGGTTTACTTGTATTGTAGGGGGGGGAGTTGTAATTTGTTTTTAACTGTGAAAAAAATTGAATTATCTTTAGGGCAATGCCCTACAAAAGGCCCTTTTAAGGGCTATTGCAATTTATTTTAGTGTTAGGGTTTTTTTCTATCTATGTTATCACTAATAAACACAAGCAATCATAAATACATTTAATGTATATGCAATGCTTAAAACACTATGCAATATACATGCATACCATTTTAAGTATTGAATATCAATGCAAAGTCAGACTACATTATTATTATCTACGTTTGAAATAAAATTCATGGTCATGTATAATGCATTTTAGTTTAAGTACTGGATATAAATTAAAATGTAGATATTCTTGCTTGATGTGTTTATTATTTTAAATATTAATATAGTTTTAAAATTTATTTTTATGTTATAAGACAGTGGCATTATAATTTTATGGCTAGATTTGGAGTTTGGCGTTAGCCGTGAAAACCAGCGTTAGAGGCTCCTAACGCTGGTTTTAGTCTAACTCCGGTATTTGGAGTCACTCAAAAAAGGGTCTAATGCTCACTTTTCAGCTGCGACTTTTCCATACCGCAGATCCCCTTACGTCAATTGCGAATCCTATCTTTTCAATGGGATCTTTCTAACTCCGGTATTTAGAGTCGTGTCTGAAGTGAGCGTTAGAAATCTAACGACAAAACTCCAGCCGCAGAAAAAAGTCAGTAGTTAAGAGCTTTTTGGGCTAACGCCGGTTCATAAAGCTCTTAAATACTGTACTCTAAAGTGCACTAACACCCATAAATTACCTATGTACCCCTAAACCGAGGCCCCCCACATCGCCGCCACTCTATTACATTTTTTTAACCCCTAATCTGCCAACCGCCACCTACGTTATACTTATGTACCCCTAATCTGCTGCCCCTAACCCTGCCGACCCCTGTATTATATTTATTAACCCCTAATCTGCCCCCCACAACGTCGTCGCCAGCTACCTACAATAATTAACCCCTAATCTGCCGACCGCAAAGCGCCGCCACCTACATTATAGCTATGTACCCCTAATCTGCTGCCCCTAACACCGCCGACCCCTATATTATATTTATTAACCCCTAATCTGCCCCCCTCAACGTCGCCTACACCTGCCTACACTTATTAACCCCTAATCTGCCGAGCGGACCGCACCGCTACTATAATAAAGTTATTAACCCCTAATCCGCCTCACTAACCCTATAATAAATAGTATTAACCCCTAATCTGCCCTCCCTAACATCGCCGACACCTAACTTCAATTATTAACCCCTAATCTGAGGACCGGAGCTCACCGCTATTCTAATAAATGTATTAACCCCTAAAGCTAAGTCTAACCCTAACACTAACACCCCCCTAAGTTAAATATAATTTTAATCTAACAAAATAAATTAACTCTTATTAAATAAATTATTCCTATTTAAAGCTAAATATTTACCTGTAAAATAAATCCTAATATAGCTACAATATAAATTATAATTACATTGTAGCTATTTTAGGATTAATATTTATTTTACAGGCAACTTTGTAATTATTTTAACCAGGTACAATAGCTATTAAATAGTTAAGAACTATTTAATAGCTACCTAGTTAAAATAATTACAAAATTACCTGTAAAATAAATCCTAACCTAAGTTACAATTAAACCTAACACTATACTATCATTAAATTAATTAAATAAAATACCTATAATTACCTGCAATTAAACCTAACACTACACTATCAATACATTAATTAAATACAATATCTACAAATAACTACAATGAAATAAACTAACTAAAGTACAAAAAATAAAAAAGAACTAAGCTACAAAAAATAAAAAAAATTTACAAACAGAAGAAAAATATTACAACAATTTTAAACTAATTACACCTACTCTAAGCCCCCTAATAAAATAACAAAGACCCCCAAAATAAAAAATGCCCTACCCTATTCTAAATTACTAAAGTTCAAAGCTCTTTTACCTTACCAGCCCTGAACAGGGCCCTTTGCGGGGCATGCCCCAAGAAGTTCAGCTCTTTTGCCTGTAAAAAAAAACATACAATACCTCCCCCCCAACATTACAACCCACCACCCACATACCCCTAATCTAACCCAAACCCCCCTTAAATAAACCTAACACTAAGCCCCTGAAGATCATCCTACCTTGTCTTCACCTCACCAGGTATCACCGATCCGTCCTGGCTCCAAAATCTTCATCCAACCCAAGCGGGGGCTGGCGATCCATCATCCGGTGGCTGAAGAGGTCCAGAAGAGGCTCCAAAGTCTTCATCCTATCCGGGAAGAAGAGGCGATCCGGACCGGCAACCATCTTGATCCAAGCGGCATCTTCTATCTTCATCCGATGACGACCGGCTCCATCCTGAAGACCTCCACCGCGGACCCATCTTCTTCCGGCGACGTCCAACTGAAGAATGACGGTTCCTTTAAGGGACATCATCCAAGATGGCGTCCCTCGAATTCCGATTGGCTGATAGGATTCTATCAGCCAATCGGAATTAAGGTAGAAATATTCTGATTGGCTGATGGAATCAGCCAATCAGAATCAAGTTCAATTCGATTGGCTGATATAATCAGATTAAGCTCGCATTCTATTGGCTGATCGGAACAGCCAATAGAATGCAAGCTCAATCTGATTGGCTTATTGGATCAGCCAATCAGATTGAACTTGATTCTGATTGGCTGATTCCATCAGCCAATCAGAATATTCCTACCTTAATTCCGATTGGCTGATAGAATCCTATCAGCCAATCGGAATTCAAGGGACGCCATCTTGGATGACGTCCCTTAAAGGAACCGTCATTCTTCAGTTGGACGTCACCGGAAGAAGATGGGTCCGCGGTGGAGGTCTTCAGGATGGAGCCGGTCGTCATCGGATGAAGATAGAAGATGCCGCTTGGATCAAGATGGTTGCCGGTCCGGATCGCCTCTTCTTCCCAGATAGGATGAAGACTTTGGAGCCTCTTCTGGACCTCTTCAGCCACCGGATGATGGATCGCCAGCCCCCGCTTGGGTTGGATGAAGATTTTGGAGCAAGGACGGATCGGTGATACCTGGTGAGGTGAAGACAAGGTAGGATGATCTTCAGGGGCTTAGTGTTAGGTTTATTTAAGGGGGGTTTGGGTTAGATTAGGGGTATGTGGGTGGTGGGTTGTAATGTTGGGGGGGGTATTGTATGGTTTTTTTTACAGGCAAAAGAGCTGAACTTCTTGGGGCATGCCCGCAAAGGGCCCTGTTCAGGGCTGGTAAGGTAAAAGAGCTTTGAACTTTAGTAATTTAGAATAGGGTAGGGCATTTTTTATTTTGGGGGTTTTTGTTATTTTATTAGGGGGCTTAGAGTAGGTGTAATTAGTTTAAAATTGTTGTAATATTTTTCTTATGTTTGTAAATATTTTTTTATTTTTTGTACATTATTTAGTTTATGTAATTGTAGTTATTTGTAGGAATTGTATTTAATTTATTTATTGATAGTGTAGTGTTAGGTTTAATTGTAGGTAATTGTAGGTATTTTATTTAATTAATTTAATGATAGTATAGTGTTAGGTTTAATTCTAACTTAGGTTAGGATTTATTTTACAGGTAATTTTGTAATTATTTTAACTAGGTATCTATTAAATAGTTCTTAACTATTTAATAGCTATTGTACATGGTTAAAATAATTACAAAGTTGCCTGTAAAATAAATATTATTCCTAAAATAGCTACAATGTAATTATAATTTATATTGTAGCTATATTAGGATTTATTTTACAGGTAAGTATTTAGCTTTAAATAGGAATAATTTATTTAATAAGAGATAATTTCGTTAGATGTAAATTATATTTAATTTAGGGGGGTGTTAGTGTTAGGGTTAGACTTAGCTTTAGGGGTTAATACATTTATTAGAATAGCGGTGAGCTCCAGTCAGCAGATTAGGGGTTAATAATTGAAGTTAGGTGTCAGCGATGTTAGGGAGGGCAGATTAGGGGTTAATACTATTTATTATAGGGTTAGTGAGGTGGATTAGGGGTTAATAACTTTATTATAGTAGCGCTCAGGTCCGGTCGGCAGATTAGGGGTTAATAAGTGTAGGCAGGTGGAGGCGACGTTGTGGGGGGCAGATTAGGGGTTAATAAATATAATATAGGGGTCGGCGATGTTAGGGCAGCAGATTAGGGATACATAGGGATAATGTAAGTAGCGGCGGTTTACTGAGCGACAGTTTAGGGGTTAATAATAATATGCAGGGGTCAGCGATAGCGGGGGTGGCAGATTAGGGGTTAATAAGTGTAAGGTTAGGGGTGTTTAGACTCGGGGTACATGTTAGAGTGTTAGGTGCAGACGTAGGAAGTGTTTACGCATAGCAAACAATGGGGCTGCATTAGGAGCTGAACACGGCTTTTTTGCAGGTGTTAGGTTTTTTTTCAGCTCAAACAGCTCCATTGTTTCCTATGGGGGAATCGTGCACGAGCACGTTTTTGAGGCTGGCCGCTTGTGTAAGCAACTCTGGTATCGAGAGTTGAAGCTGCGTTAAATATGCTCTATGCTCCTTTTTTGGAGCCTAACGCAGCCTTTATGTGGACTCTCAATACCAGAGTTATTTTTATGGTGCGGCCAGAAAAAAGCCGGCGTTAGCTTTTCGGGTCGTTACCGACAAAACTCCAAATCTAGCCGTTAGTATTTAGTAATTTTAGTATAATTTTAGTATTACTGCAAGTGGGAAAGACACCCCCCCCTCCCCCTTCTTTTGCATATGAAAAGATCCTTAACACAAACAGGAGCAAGCTAAAGTAGGTAGCTGACAGTATTCTCATAAAACCTTGGGGCTTGGTTAGGAGTCTGAAAATCAGAGCAATGTTATTTGAAAATACAAAAAACTATACATTTTTGTTTAAAAAAAACTTTATGGGCTATATAAATAG
Organism: Bombina bombina; assembly: GCF_027579735.1. Taxonomy (NCBI): domain Eukaryota; kingdom Metazoa; phylum Chordata; class Amphibia; order Anura; family Bombinatoridae; genus Bombina; species Bombina bombina. Next base: position 54,038,915 of record NC_069502.1, on the reverse strand, counting down.
ATCATCTACAAAATATTTATGCAAAGAAAAATGAGTGTATAATGTCCCTTTAAAGGGGCATGAAGCACAAAATGTTTCTTTCATGATTCAGATAGAGCACACAACTTACTTCTTTTTACTTCTATTATCTAATGTGCATCATTTTGGGCTAGATTACAAGTGATATTTGCGCTCCCCTAAGTAATACCAGTGCACGCAAATGTGCGCTGGTATTACAAGATAGCTGCAATGCCAATGCGAGCTCACGTTTGCATTGCTGGGAAGCATTTCACGCACAAGAGCATGCTTCCATAGGTTCCAATGGGAGCCTTGTTCTCATGCCGTGAGACACGACATGAGAACTAGCGCAGTGAAGGGGGTAAGACGCGTTGCGATGGCATCAAACTGTACATATATACGTATATGATTATGTACAAATTTATTTGTGTTAATATGTGTATATACACACATTAACACACACACACATATATATATATATATATATATATATATATATATATATATATATATACATATATATACATATATATATATATACATATATACATATATATACATATATATATATATACACATATATATACATATATACATACATATATATATATATATATATATATATATATATATATATATATGTATATATATATGTATGTATATATATATATACATACATATATATATATATATATACATACATATATATATATATACATACATACATACATATATATACATACATACATACATATATATATATACATACATACATACATATATATATATATATATATATATACATACATACATACATATATATATTTATTAGGTGCACCTTGCTAGTATTGGGTTGAACCCCCTTTTGCCTTCAGAACTGCCTTAATTCTTCATGGCATAGATGGAAACATTCCTCAGACATTGACATGATAGCATCCCGCAGTTGCTCCTGAATTGCCAGCTGCACATCCATGATGAAAATCTCCCATTCAACCACATCCCAAAGGTGCTCTATTGGATTGAGATCTGGTGACTGTGGAGGCCATTGGAGTACAGTGAACTCATTGTCATGTTCAAGAAACCAGTTTGAGATGATTTGAGCTTTGTGACATGATGCATTATTCTGCTGGAAGTAGCCATCAGAAGATGGGTACACTGTAGTCATAAAGGGATGGACATGGTGAGCAACAATACCCAGGTAGGCTGTGGCATTTAAACTATAATCAATTTGTACTAAGGGGCCCAAAGTGTGCCAAGGATATATCCCCCACACCATTACATCACCAAAAGCAGCCTGAACTGGTGATTCAAGGCTGGATGGACCCATGATTTCATGTTGTTTACACCAAATTTTGACCCTACCTTCTGAATTTTGAAGCTGAAATTGAGACTCATCAGCCCAGGCAATGCTTTTCCACTATTCTAATGTCCAATTTTGGTGAGCCTGTGCGAATTGTAGCCTCAGTTTCCTGTTCTTAGCTGACAGGAGTAGCACCTGGTTCTGCTGCAAGGTTCAATGTGTGGTGCATTCAGAGATGGTATTCTGCATTCCTTGGTAGTAGCGAGTGGTTATTTGAGTTACTGTTGCCTTTCTATCATTTCGAACCAGTCTACCCATTCTCCTCGGACCTCTGACTTCAGTAAGGCATTTTCATCCACACAACTGCCACTCACTGGATATTTTCTCTTTTTCTGACCATTCTCTGTAAACCCTAGGGATGGTTGTGCATGAATATCCAAGTAGATCAGCAGTTTTTTAAATACTCTGACCAGCCCGTCTTGCACCAACAATTCCACGTTAAAAGTCACTTAAATCCCTTTTGTTCCCCATTCTGATGCTCGGTTTGAACTTCAACAAGTTGTTTTCACCACGTCTAGATTCCTAAAGGCATTGAGTTGCTGCCATGTGATTGGCTGATTAGCAATTTGTGTTACCAAGCAATTGAACATGTGTACCTAATAAAGTGGTTGAGGAGTGTATGTATATAAGCATATACATACAGTATATATTTATAGGGAACACACAGTTCCCATAGACTGAAATGTAAAGGCATTTTTCAGTGCCATTTTTTGGGGGGCATTTGGTGGACATTTATAAAAATTAACCAGAAATCTTTGGTTAATTTTATAAGCGCTAATTGCTACAGCTTGCTCACCATAGCAATAACCAGCCACTTGTAATGGCTGGTTATTTATTACATGCCCGCAAATGGCCAAATTTGCCCGTTTGTAGGCGCACAATAAATTTGTGCTCCACTTGTAATCTAGGTTTTTGTTGGTATCTTTTGTTGAAGAAGCAGCAATACACTAATGGGACCTACATTATTATTATTATCGGTTATTTGTAGAGCGCCAATAGATTCCGCAGCGCTATAAACAAAGGGGGAGTACAAAACAAAACAATTATAGGGTAGAGGGCCCTGCCAAGAGTTGCACTGTTGTAGTCAGCTCTTAAGAAGGTGATATACAAACAGCTGGACTTTTAGGCTTACATGCTAAGGGGGTTCAGGGGATTGCAGTGGAGGAGAGGAACTGTTATTAGGAAAGGTTAGCGTAGGTTGTATGCGTGCCTGAACAGTAGAGTCTTTAGGGAGCACTTGAAGCTTTTAAAACTAGAAGAGAGTCTTGTGGAGCGAGGCAGAGAGTTCCAAAAGATGGGAGCAAGTCTAGAGAAGTCCTGTAAACGGGAGTGTGATGAGGTGACAAGAGAGGAGGAGAGTAGGAGGTCATGAGCAGAGCAAAGGGGATGGGAGGGAGAGTATCTGGAGACAAGGTCTGAGATGTAGGGGGGAGCAGTGCAGTTGAGGGCTTTGTATGTAAGAGCGATGAGTAAGGAAGATGAGTCTGGCAGAGGCATTCATTATGGATTGTAAAGGAGCTAGGCGACAGGTGGGGAGACCAGAGAGGACAGAGTTGCAGTAATCAAGGCGGGAAAGAATGAGAGAGTGGATTCAAATCTTAGTTGTGTCTTGCGTAAGTAAGTGTCTAATTTTAGAGATGTTTTTAAGGTGGAAGCGGCAGGCTGTAGCCAAGGACTGAATGTGAGGAGTGAAGGAAAGATCTGAGTCAAATGTGACCCCAAGACATCGGGCATGCGGGGTAGGGGTAATGATGGAGTTGTCAACAGTTATAGAGATATTGGGGGTGGAGATTTTGGAAGAAGGGGGGAAAATGAGGAGCTCAGTTTTGGAGTGATTTAGCTTGAGGTAGTGAGAGGACATCCAGGAAGAGATGTGAGAAAGACAGTTAGTGACACGGGTTAGCAAGGAAGGAGATAGGTCTGGTGCAGAGAAGTAGATTTGGGTGTCATCGGCATACAAATGATATTGGAAACCATGGGACTTAATTAGGGAACCTAGTGATGACGTATAGATTGAGAAGAGAAGGTAACCGAGGACAGAGCCTTGCAGTACTCCGACAGAAAGTGGTGACGGGGTAGAGGAGGCCCCAGAGAAGGCTACACTGAAGGTACGGTTTGACAGGTAGGAAGAGAGCCATGAAAGGGCTGTGTCACAGATGCCGAAGGATTGGAGGGTTTGGAGTAAAAGAGGGTGGTCGACAGTGTCAAAGGCTGCGGACAGATCAAGGAGGATAAGCAGAGAGAAGTGGCCTTTTGATTTAGCTGTAAGTAGGTAATTGGGGACCTTAACAATAGCTGTCTCTGTGGAGTGATAGTGACGAAATCCAGATTGCAGCGGGTCAAGAAGGGAGTTTAACATAAGGAAATGGGATAGGCGTGCATATACTAGTTTTTCGAGAAGCTTTGAAGCAAGAGGGAGGAGGGAAATAGGGCGGTAGTTGGATGGGGAGGTAGGATCAAAGGAAGGTTTTTTGAGGATAGGTGTGACCAGTGCATGTTTCATCGATGAGGGAAATGTACCAGTGCTGAGGGAGAGGTTGAAAGGAAGGTTTTTTGAGGATAGGTGTGACCAGTGCA